>NW_026740011.1:0-18124 GCF_022355385.1 Mustela nigripes | reverse complement strand
GATGTGGGGCTCAATCCCAGGACCCTGGGATCATGACCTGAGCCGAAAGCAGAGGCTTAACCCACTGAGCCACCCAGGTGCCCCTCCTTTTTCATTTTAACTTCAAAAAGTTTCTCTTTATGTATCACCCCTGCCTGGACTTGTAAATGCCCCACCCACACTATGGTTATATCCACCCCTACCTCTTTCAGGTGCTTCTTCAACCCTACTGGCTGCCACTGTATGTATTGATTCATGTGAAGAGAAAATGAATAAATAAGCAAATGAAATCTAGTTGGACTAGATTCTACAAACTACAATCAATTAGTTGGACTGATTCTATGAACTTCAAACTTCTGTGGGCTTTTATTGTATTCTATAAATACTCTTTGAATATATTTTGAGGAGGGCTGGGTCTAGGAAAAGAAGAGTGAGGGGGCTGCACAAGATTTAAGGAGGCACAAAAAACTCAGTAATTAAAAATAAGTAACATTTTAATACAATAGCTTCTAAAAGCCAAAATTAATGCAAAATAAATCCATGATGAACATTATTATAGTTTTAAATAAGTGCCAGTGTTCAGCAGGTACTGGTTATTGGAGCCTAAGGTAGAAAGAAAAATGTGTACCACTCTAGATATGTTTTTCTGGATTCGGAATAGTTAACTTTTTTTTCTAGAACATTTAAGTGTTGAAAAAATATTGAAAAAAAAATCTCAATATCGAGCCATCAAAAAGTATTAAAACTCACCGTGTGCTTAAATATTTTGTTTGTAACGCAGAATGCATTATAATTTTACTTTCCTGGCTTTAATGGAACAAATTCAACAACATTTTTGAAAACTTCCTTACTTATCTCATTTTCAATTGTGAGAACTGCAATGCTTGATAATTTCTCTTGACAAAGTAACAAGTTTTTTATATATCTTTTTAAGGTCACTAGTTCAAAAAGATCATTCTAATCTAAGTTTAACATTATAAAATGGATTCCACCTTGGTTTTAATTTTTAAAAAGCTCTCTCTGAATCATACCTCAAGCCAATTAATAAGCAAAGGCAGTAGTATACCACACCAGGAAAGGGACAGAAACACAGAGAAACAGCCTTTGGTGTGCGCTGGTGTGCAAGGTGTGCCAAAAGTTGCTAGGGAAGCAGGAACACGAACCTTTCCGGCACTGCAGTATCTACGGTAAATCCTCAGGAGCACCAGTCCAGTGGACAAATCTGAAATTAACCTCAAAAGGAATCAAGGACCTAAATGTGATACATTTTAGCTATAGAATTTCTAGAAGAAAACATAGATTTTTGTGATCTTGGGTTAGGCAAAAATTCTTTAGGTCAACAAAAGTACAATCCATAGTAGAAAAATGTGTAAATATGTGGATCAAAAGGAACCATTAAACACTTGTGGAAAATGTTGATTGGTACAGCCACTGTAGAAAGCAGTATGGGAGTTCAAGATATTAAAAATAGAGTTACCATATGATCCAGTGATTCTGCTACTGGGTATTTACCCAATGAAAATAAAAACACTAATTTAAAAATTTAAAAAAATGTATAAACTGGACTATAAAAGTTAAAAACTGAGTCTGGGGTTTCAGAAAGCCAGGGCGTGTATGGCGTGTGTGAGGGGTTTTTTTGTTTGTTTGTTTGTTAGTTTTGTTTTGTTTTGTTTTAATTGGGGAGTGAGGAAGCGATTTTCAGAGGGTGTTGTGTGGTGACGTGGATTTTAGATAACCTCCTTGCCCTCTTTCCTTTCTCTGTCCATTTTGTTTGTCCAGAATTATGTCCCCACAGTGTTTGAGAATTAGACGGCCAATTTTGAAACTGACACACAAAGAATAGAGAGGAGTCTGGCACACTTCGGGTAAGAGTGTCATGGGACCGTGCGGTGCTTGGGGCAGGTTTCCAGCAGCACCGGGTTGGGGCGGGGGGGCGGCTGCTGCGTGGCATGTCTCAAGCACCCACCAGCGCACCACCAGCGCACTCTGTGACCCTGGTTTAACTTTACCTCTTCAGAGGGGTCTCTTATCGATGAACGTTTTGTCCCTTCGGTGTGGGGTGGGGGACAAAGATGGGTAGGGGAATGGGAGTGGGGAGAGAAGGGCGCTGTGTGCCCACCGGGTGTTTCGCGGCGGAACCGCTTGTAGCCAGGTGGCCGCTCCTGAGTCGCCTGTGGGCAGCCAAGGTGGCCTGATGGGGGCGGGGGCGGGGTGGGCGTTGGGAAATGCCTGCGGGCCTCAGAACTACCTGGCTTGAGGCGGGAGCGCTCCAGGAGCTAACCTGGTGACTGTCGGAGAAGTGGGGAGCACAGAGGGAGTGGTAGGAGGTGGGCGAGAATCCCAGAAGCCACGGTATCCGTTCAGATGAGCCCAGCAATAGACACAGATAATCTGTGTTTCTGCAAATGTGTGGTGTACGTGGTATGTGCACGCATGTCAGACAATACAGACAAGTATCTGTAGCTGACAGGAGGTCATTTAATAAGACATTTGGTCGGATCAAAAACTGGCAGTCTTTCTGAAGAGCAAGTTCTTAATTCCTAGTAATAATCTTATAATATTGCATAATTTTTACCCAATCATGTTTACTTTTAGAAATTCATCCATAAGCAAATAATAAAAGATTATTGTAAAGATACTGTTATGAAGAATTCCTTCAGAGCATATTTATAACATTAACACGGAAAGAGCATAAATACTCAATTACAAAGGAATGGTTGCATAGGTTCTGGTACTACTATGGAATGTTTATCCTCAATATGACCATTGAAAATGTTGAATAAGAACATTTAATGATATGTAAATGTTCTTCATAATATGCTAAGTGAAAAGAGAAGTTACAAAATTGTATGTGGAATGATTCCATTTTTGTTAAAAAAGAATAAAGGATGTTTGCATGGAAGTGAAACTTGAAGAAATGTCACAAATCATTAATAATGATCATCGTGGAGCAGTGAGAGTACAAATAATTTTTACGTTCTTTTTTTAAATCAGAGTTTTCAACTTTTCTTCAATATTTATGTTTTCCTTTTGTAATAAGAAAAAAAAATGCACAGAGCAATTTAATGTGAATCTGTGAACTACCAATTTGGCTGTAAATTTTCTAACAGCCAGCATAGGCCAGAATGTTACCAGGTCCCTGATTCACTATGCCAATACAAGGAAAATGAACTTAACTGCCTGGGGGAAACACAGCTCTTTCCAGCACTAAGACCTATGAGAAATATATCCTATGGGTCTCCTTAAAGAGGTCACTGTGTAACATTAGAAACAATGTATTTGATGGCATCCTTAAAGGAAATGTGGTCCCGAGTTTTATAGGGCTCACTTTCGTATAGTTCCTTTGGTCCCTCAGCATATGCTGATGAGAGATTGCTAAAGCACATCAGAAAAAAAAGCACTTTAACTAGGAAAGCAATATGTCACCATTCAATTACATAATTTGTTTATCAGGATTAATCCAGTAAAGATTTTGAATAGCTAAAGGAGTAGATGGACGGCATATCCTTCAGTCTTCTCCTGAGGAACAAAGAATTCAAGGTTATTTTCCCTGACATGTAGCTAGGGTTTACAATTTAATCTTGTCTATAACTATGTATAGCTTTTTCCTCTGTCACTAAGCTGAACAAAACCTATGAAAAGAGGGTAAACTATTACCTCTTCATGAGAGTTCAGAGCCTGAGAGGGAGACATGCCTAACTGGAGGCCCTGGTCATGGTAACTCATGTCATCAAGATGATCTACAGAATGTAGACAGATAGGAAGGCAAATCATGCCTAAATATTTTTTCATAGAACAGTGCCATAATAATGTGGTCTAGATGTTTTTAAAAGACGTACAGGCAAATACTCACGTCATCTATTAAGGCTGAACAGAACTAAATGATAATAGCTTCGTTAAGAAGGACATTGACATGAGTAATGCAGTTTCTTGGCACATAGTTCAGGACAAACTGAATGAGTTAAATCATTTAAGTTTGAGTCAATCAGATAACAGAGGACATTTATCAAAACGAATTACCTGTTTCAAAATGCTTTTTTTATGGGTTTTTTTTTTTTTTTGGTATTAGTTAGTTGTCATGGCAGCCATTAAGATAACCCCCAGTTCCTTACTATAACCTTGAGTTATCTACCTCTCAATGACCTGGTAGTGATGGTAGAGGAGATATATATTATGACCATGAGGGAAATATCACATGGTATATTTCCCCATCTCCCCTTTTCTGCCATTCAGAAACAGATTTATATTACACAGGGAGTTCCATGCTATATCCTGACCAAAAAGATACACTCCTAGTATAGTGGGATTTAGACTGTTTCTCATCTCCAACTCGGCTTTAAACAAAGACAAACACACGTGCCTGCTGATTTTGTGCATGGTCAAAGAAATGTAATGAAAATGTGGCGTCATTCCTCGAAGTGGGTTTTCTTGTTCATATTCTCTGTCTGTCCTCACTGCTTATCAACTAAGTATTGTAATTGTTTGTGTTACAACAATAAAAATGCTTGCAATATTCATTGATTGAGCATATTAACTGTGAATTACAGCAGTGCTTGGAAACTCAGTGAATTTCTCCATGATAAATATGGTGAAAATGCTTAAGTATTAAGAGGTGTATTAAAAATCCAGATGTTGGACAAGGTAAGCTGGCACAGGAAAGTCAGAGGCCCCTTGATCATATGGGGAGTTTCATATTTTCTGCCAGTTTCACTTAAATTTTCTTCACAGAGAGGGTGAGAGCTGGTACATACACATTGGAATTGGAATTTGGCAAATGATGGTTATTTAAAGATATGGGTATAAGCCTCCTATCATAGCACTTACTGAGAGTTGCTTGAATTACTGCAAACAGACTAATTGGCCTCCCAGTTCCCTGTCCTGCTCTCTTGCAACCTAGTCTGTGCACTAAAGCCAGAGGGATTGTTTGAAAATACAGATTATTGTTACCTTGTAGGGGCTTGCCATTGTTCTTAGGCTAAGTCTGGACTCTTCACATGTAAAAGAGCTGCCATGACCTGGATTCTGCTTTCCTGTCATCCTCACCTCTGAGTTTAGATGCTACCCCACCTATCCTCATACCTCTCTCACGATATTTCGAAGCTGTCTTTCTCCTGGTGTTTTCTTGACCTATTTCTCTACCCGTGGCCATCACCACCACCCAGCCTCTTATCTTGGCTGAATGCTTGCATATTAGTCTTCATCAGAGTTTCCTTATTCTGATGTCTAGGTTAGGAGCCCTTCCCATGTTTTCTACACCAGCACAGGAGCCCTCTGTCTGCTGTGGAAATTTGGTCATTGCATGTTTGGTAGTTCTTCTGTTTAGATGAAGCTCCTTCCTTAAGGATAGGTACTAAGTCAGTGTTATTGGATTAGGTTTCCAGTACCTACTTCAGTGCCTCGCATATATTTGTGGCCAATTCAGTGACTTTGTGGGTGGATATTTGGCGCAAAGCTGTCACAAGCACAAAGAGAAACAAGACACTTTTCCTGGCCACAGAAACTTGATGTAGGACATGTACACATGTCAGATAGTATAGTGTAGAAAGGGATGGTGCAACAGAGTGCTCTGGGAATTCAGAGAAGGGAGAAGGTGTGACCATGGCATTAGAAAGAGCTTCTAGGCAAAGGAGATTTTCAAACTGGGCTTAACCTATTTTGAATAGGGAGGGGATACACTTGAGCTCATAGGAAATGAGCATACATCAGAGGACTAAGGAAAGCAGCAATGTTTGGAGAGAAATGGTGTATAGTTCAGTCGAACTGGAACTTAGAGTGGATAAAAGGATTTTTGGAGAATATGCTGGGAAAGCAGGTCATGTAAGATTCTGCAGGCCAAAAAAGCCAGTTTACAGAAAACACAGACTGCAAGCAGAGCTGGTAGCTCCTATTTTAAAAGATTAAGAGGAACCTAACAGAATGTTGCCCTTCATTGTGCTCTTCACCATCAATTTTAGGTATGTGTGTAGGTATAAGAACCGTTCTTGTAAATTTTAAAAATGTTTATTATGGGTGGTGCCTGGGAGGTTCAGTTGGTTAAGCATCTGCCTTTGGCTCAGGTCATGATCTCAAGGTCCTGGGATTGAGTTCTGCATCGGGTTCCCTGCTCAGTGAGGAGTCTGCTTCTGCTTCTCCCTCTCCTCTGCTTTCTCTCTCAAATAAGTAGAATCTTAAAAGTTTATTATGGAACTGATTGCAAACATGAAGTTTTGTGTTTCTGCTGGGGCCATTCCTTGTATATTGCTGACCCTTGGTGCATTTTAAGTAAGACCATTCAAAATGCTCTGTAGACTGAGACGGGATAGAAATGAATAAAATATTTCAATTGTGTGGTTACCAAATAATAAAAATAAGCATAGCTAGAAAGTTTGTGTGGCTGGTTTTCATAGTTAATCCCTTTCCTTGGTGGTCTGGCTGTTGAACTTCTCTATCTCCCTGTAATACAGCCAGCTGCTTACTAGAGACCTGCTTTGAGTTTGAAACTCTTCATCAGAAGACAGTGGCAGGGTGGAAAGTTTGGGTAACATCCAGAGAAAAGCAATAAAAATGATGAATAGCTTGGAAAGCAAGACTTCAGAGGGACGTTTAAAGAGGTTGAGAATCTTGATCAATAGTGAAAGCACAGCTTACATGTTTTGAAATCACACTGTAGGTGCTTTTTTCTTCATCTTCACAGTAAATACATGGAGAAGACAGCCTAGGTTGCAGCAAGAAAATTCACACTGGACCAAAGAGAGACAAATATGCACATATGCTAGCATTGGCTTAACACTCAGAGGTAAGACTGAAGGTATGGACTGTTAATTTATAATAGAGTTTTGGATGCCAGGGTCTGGGGAAGGGGAAATTGAGGAGATGTCAGTCAAAGCATACAAACTTCCAGCTATACCATGAATAAGATCTGAAGATGGAGTGCACCACATAGTGATTACAGTCAGCAATACTGTGTTATATCCTTCAAAGTTGCTAAGAGTAGATCCTGAATGTTCTCACCACAAAAGAGAAGTGGTAATTATATCACAGGATGGAGATTTTGCCCTATGTCAGTATGTCAAATCAGTAGGTTGTGCACCTTAAACTTCCACATGTTGCATGCCCATTATATCTCTGTAAAGCTGGGGGACAAAAAGGTGCAGAGTAGACCCCTATCTGGGGTGTTCGGTTTTAGAGAAAGTAACAAAGAACTTCTCTATTGTCACTGATTCTTCTACTGGGATATGTTGTGGTGGTGGTTGTTACTATTATCTAGTAACATGGGTCTCTTATGCATTTGCTATGTGTCACAGTTTAGTTTCTTTGGAAGCAGATGACAAGGCAGTTAAAAGTGCAAGATATTTACTGGGGAGTAAGCCTGTGAATGGGAATGGGAGGGAGCAGGACCAGGCAGGGGGCACTGTCAGTCTGGCATGCCCACCTGGCCAAGCATCTGCCTGCGTAGTGGGAGCTCAGGAGCACAGCTTGCCCATTGGAGGGATGCCATGTTGGGTGGCCAAACCCTTGTATTTATGCTTTTGTTCAGGCATTGACTGGAGGCTGCTGTGACGGGAACATGTTTTTGGCTATCCCTGTCTGGCTCACTCATTGTCCCGAGGCCACCCCACAAATGTTGTGACCTTCACTGGAAAGCTGATGCAGATCCTGAAGGACTAACAACTGGGGGCCTTGTGTGAACCATGCTCCTTATAGCTGAGCAGGGAGCCATTTTTGGAAAGAGGATCAGAAGGGCCCATCTCTGTTTCTGTCCCATCATGAAGAGCACACTTCTCTTGGATTGCAATTAAATAAATATGAAGTAGCCAGCTTTCTATGTGTAAATGCAATCTGAAAATTACTACTGACATTTTCATTTTGTATGTTGTGGGGGGTGGGAGGGACATGGAGTTACATGTAGCCAAAAAGATGTAAGTATGGTTGGTCAGATTTACCTAATGAAAGATCACAGCCTAAGAATAACAGTAGGTATTCAAAATCAGACATTTTGCCCATATTATTTATAACTTTCACAATAATATTGTAAGAAATGCACTATGATTCAATTTTTCAGTTGAGGAAGTTGCAGACCGCATTGTTCAGGAGACTTTTTGTTCTATGTCATGCGACTAGGACATCCTTTCCATACAATTTGGAGCTGAGATATCTGTATTATTCTAAAGGCACTTTGCATTATATTGGGGTGAGTGATGTGAAAAATTGCAGAAAAGAATATGACTGCTCAGCTTGTATTTTGTCAAAATAGTTCAGTTATTATATACTCTAGTCCAGACTCCAGGGACGTTTGGTATAGTCTTTATTGTGTTAAAATAAAATAGTATGGCTTTTGGCCACACGCAGCATGGGACAAGTAACTTTTGGCTTTGTAATGTTTGGGTAGTTTTCTACACATGTATAAATGTTAATTCATCACATTTGTGGAGAAAGTTCTGATTCCTTCCCATAGGACCTTGGGGTTTATCGATTTCCTTTTTATTTCTAGCTTTGCATATTATTTACCTAATCTATTTTAGAAATAAGATGTCACAGTCAAAACATAAAGTTCAGTAGATTATGATATCAAGTATAAGGAGTTTTTGAATATAAAAAATAATCCCCTACCTGTATCATTTTCAGTATTTTATACACAACATGTGGTAAGCATTTCAGTAATTGTTCTCTATTTTTTTAACTGTTGAAGTTGATTTCTCTCTTTTATTTAGTAAGATATTAGAATCAGCTGGGTGGCCAGATATTTACTTCTAAAGCTAGAGAAATGATATCATAACTTGTCTAGATATTTACTGGTGAGAAAATTCAGCATCAGGGCAGATCATCAGCTTACCCTGGATTCTTTCTAAACTGAGTATGTTAGGTCACAGAGACCATCAGATAAGAGGATCAACAATCTCTTATGAGGTCATCTTCCTTATGTTTCTCTTAGCCCCATATACCTCCAAAATTTCACTACTAAAAATATAAGAAGTGGAAAATAGGCTGTCTTTTGCCTGGAAGGAAGCATCCTGAGAACTGTATTTAACACTGCTTTCTGATATCCATCCATCTGTCCACCCATCCATTCATAGTGACCTCCCAAATCTCAGTCATATTATCTGTGAAGTTCAGAATGCAGACATAGAAATGGGCCATCACAGGAGTTACTAAAAGTGGGAGTCCTCATGTGTCTCATCTGCTGATTTGGAGACGACCTTGAGCTTGGCGCCACATCAATCTCCAGCTGCTCCCACAGAAATGGCAGTGAAACCAGAGATACCTAGTCTGAGAGGATCTTTTCATCAAAGAGAATATTCTACAGGGCGCCTGGGTGGCTCAGTGGTTTAAGCCTCTGCCTTCAGCTTAGGTCATGATCTCAGGGTCCTGGGATCGAGCCCCACATCAGGCACTCTGCTTGGCAGGGAGCCTGCTTCCCCCTCTCTCTCTGCCTGCCTCTCTGCCTACTTGTGATCTCTCTCTGTCTATCAAATAAATAAATAAAAATCTTTTTTAAAAAAAGAGAATATTCTACATACTGTGATGTGAGTGCTGTCATTTAGGCTGTGCTCTGACAAATAGTGTTGAATATTTTGAGAAGAAACCAGCGCTGATGCTGGATCTGCTGGAATACAAAAACAAAGACAAAAACAAAAACCAAGAAGACCACCTGAAGGTTAAAAGGTTAAAACATAAATTTTACAGTATTTTAAGGTACTTCCGTGGAAATGCTTGAGGAACTACAGGGTAAAGATCAGTAGATAAAGATCAGTAGATCTCAGGGCCTGGTAGTACCCATTACTGTTTGGATGAACCTGATTGGCATATTTGTGGTCTGAAACATTGACCACAACTACATGAGGTGTAGCCATGGAAAAAAAAAATATGCCAAGAGATTTGTCATGGTCTAATGGGGACTTGAAGGAAAGAGAAGGGTGATTTCCAGGTGATCCTGTGACCTTGAGACCATGTAGCTATCTTGAAGAGTGTTGATAGTGTCTGTTTCCAGAATCATACAGCCCACTGGACAAGGGATGCTTGCAAAAACTGTGGTGAAAGGTTGGCACAAGGATAAATTCTCCACAGGTTCTCTTCCTATTCTACCTAGCTTGCCTATAGGTGACTAATAAATTGGCTGTAGAATGGTGGACAGTATGGCTGGCTCGGAGAGGGACCCTTTCATTCTGTAATTTGAGAGAAATGGTTTACCTTCTCCTTTCCCTGTCTGTGACTACAAACTGTCCTCCTTTTAATAAACTCACTATTTGACTTTCTTTCTCCCTTTCCTCCAGGCTCAGTCTTTTCTAGACTCTTCATGGGAAGAAGCCAACTCTGCATCTTTGCCTCCCACAGATATTACAGGAACTTCCTAATTTCCTCTCCTGCTTCTCCCATACTGTCTTCTGTGCAGATATGAATTTCTGACCTTGGTGAGGCAAGGCTCTGGTGAAGTTTTTTTCACTGGAGAGTGGGTCTTTGTTATGGAGACTCTTCAGGGAGTATTTCAAATCCCCAGAGCCATGAGGGGATCTTTCTTGGTTCTTTCTTTTGAGAATCTGGGGGATCTTGGAGGGTAAAGTCAAGAAAGTCTAAGAGTCTCCATAAGTCACCAGAGTTATTCACAGCCATACTAGTCTACATTCTGTTTCTGTCAATTTGTCAAAATTACCATTCAGGTGTTCTTACCAGCTTATGGCTTTAGAGCTTCTGCTCCAGGCAAGTAGACCTTGGCTGTGATCTCTGTATTCTCCTGTCAGGTCTCCACATTTCAGGGTGGCTCTTTGCCTTGTAACCTCAGTTCTCTGACAAATCCAGGAAAATGATTGATTTTCAGTTTGCTTCACTTCTTTCTTATGTTAAGGATAGGAGTGATAACTTGTTTACATGCCAATCCTGGGACCAGAAGTCTATCCATAGCTATTTTGAACACAGGAGCCCATGAAATTCCCATAATGTATAAAATAGTCAAGTTGTTCCTCTGCTTCCAGCCTATGTTGGAGTAAAAGCCAAAGCGCTTTCATTGGCCCACAAGGCTTCCATGATCTGCACACTCTCTTGTGTACCCATTGGCCACTTCTTTATTTTTTCGTCTTTCTATCTCTCCTTCAACCACCTTGGTCTCCTACCTGTCCCTTAAACATACCAGCAAACTCCCAGCCTGGGGCCTTCGCACTGGCCTGGAGTGATTCTTTCTCCTAGGTGTCCACTGTCCCTGAACAAGAGTCACAGATACCTTGTGATGACTTCCCTGACCATCCTATTGAATATAACAACCCCACAGTCCTCTCTCACATCCTCATTTCCCCATCCCTTTCCAGCCTTATTTCCATAGTGCTTTGCACCACATGACATGCTTCATACAGTGTTTTTCTAATTTTTTATGTTTATTGTCTCTCTCTCTCCTACCAGATAGTAATGTCCATGAAAGCAGGGATTTTTGCTTTTTGTGCTTGTTTTATTCCTTGCTTTATAGACCAGTGATATAATGAAATTGTGAATTCAGGCTTATCCAGTGATGTCAAAACCATCAAGTGAATGTTTGATGGTGAATGAAACTCTTGTACAATGCCAAAGCAACACTACACAAATTAGTTTCAAGTTGCAAAGGGAAAAACATTAACTACTAAATAGAGAAATCAAACTGTCACCCCTCTAATTCAGTGGTGAAGCTTAGTATCATTAATGGTGGGCCAACCAGTGGTTCTGTGTTTCCTTGGGTGTTGCAAAATGACGTTGGTAACATTACTTATACATTATCTAGCCAGATATGCTTAACTTGAATCCATAGAGCCGTTAGATGTAGCTCTTAGTTTATGAAGTAAAGGAACAAGTTAAAATGGACATTGGGGAGGGTATGTGCTATAGTGAGTGCTGTGAAGCGTGTAAACCTGGTGATTCACAGACCTATACCCCTGGGGATAAAAATATATTGTATGTTTATAAAAAATAAAACATTAATAAAAAAATTCATCATGAAGAAGCTGGACAAATTTAGAATGTGGTATATCCTATAAAATAACAGTTCAGGATTGTTACAATAAAGGATCTGTCCTAAATGAAAAGAGACATAAAGAATAAAATAGGTGCAATGTATAGGCTTGGATTGGCTGTGATTTGTGCAAAACAATCTTAAAAGGTATATTTAGGTCCTTGAGGAGAATCTGAATTCTAGTATTAAGTGAGAGGAGCAGTTTCTGAAATAAAGATGATGAATATGAACTGGAAAAATTAGCTTTCAAGGAGATATGTAGGTTATGAGCTCATTTTGGTAAAAAATAAAATGTTTTAGGGCTCCTGGGTTGCTCAGTGGGTTAAGCCTCTACCTTCAGCTCAGGTCATGATCTCAGGGTCCTGGGATCAAGTTCCGAGTTAGGCTCTCTGCTCAGGAGGGAGCCTGCTTCCCTCTTTCTCTTTACCTGCCTTTCTGCCTACTTGTGATCTCTGTCAAATAAACAAAATCTTAAAAAAAAAAAAAGATGTTTTACAGATCAGCATATTAAAAAGAAGTATAAACACACACACACACACACACACACACACACACACACAAGAAGTATACACATGCAGATTTTTAAAAATCCGGAATTGAGCTCATAGACTCCTTCGAATTTTTGTTTCTGGATGGAAGGAAGGAAAATTGCCCTTGGGTACAATTAAGAAAGGAGAGGGACCAAACTGCTCCATATTTCAAGATCTGTATCTGCCGCATACATAAAGGTAAAGTGTTCCTTATGGTCAATTTGCATAACTGTAAGCACAGAATGTTTTAGAATGGTGTGCCTTTATATACTCAAAATTTCTGAATTTGTTTAATTCAAATTGACCTTCCTCTAATTAAAACTAATTCATGAGTTTTATTGTATCAAACCTTACCCCCATTTCTTCATTATGTGTTTCAGAAAGTCTGGAAATTTCTCCTTTAATCTGGATTTTAATTTATAGACTTGACCTTGAAAGGCAGAATCTCATTTATTTGGTCTTGAGTTTCAAACTCTTTAGAGAATTCTTTTTTCTTCCCTCCTCTATTCCTGCCTTCCTCTTTCTCTCTGTTTTCTCCTCTTACTTTCCTTCCTGCTTTCTGTCCCTTCTATCTCCTTCGTCTTTTCTCTTTTTCTTTCCACCACCCTCTAACGACATATTCATTTTAGATTTTTTTAAGAAAAAATTTAACAAAACTCTGATTTCATTTTTGTCTGTCCTTTTTTCATAGAAAACCACTATTTTGTTTCATTGCTTTTATTATGTGCATGTTTTTATACTTTTTATACAAATACAAACTGAATGTTTCACCATTCATTAAAGCATATATTACCATAAATTGTGTCTATAATGAATATGTCATATTTTGCATATTTTTTGGACTTTATATGCATCATGCTGCTCTAGGGCTTTGTACCTTTCTTTTTTTGCCAACATTGTGTTTTTGAGATTTATCCATGTTTCTACAAGTAGGTAGATTTAGTCTGGTTTTTAGCTGCTGCACAGTGTCACATTTTATGAATATATCAAAATATATCCTATTAAAACATAAATATAACTGAGCTCCTCTTATTTTGTTTTTAAAAGAATGCTGAAATTAACATTTTTTTATGTCTCACTTGGATGTATGCATGTTAGAGAGTTTCTCTAAGATACATACACAGAGGCAGAAATGCTAGGTGTTGGACAAGGTACATCTTTGACTTTACTAGACAGTACTAAATTGTGTTCCAAAGTGGTTGTTACAGTTCCATCAACATTAAGTGGGAATTCCTGTTGTATCACATCTGGTCAACAATAGGTATTTTCAGACTTTAAAGATTAGTTAATTTAAGGGTGCCTGGGTGGCTCAATTGGTTGAGCATCTGACTCTTGATTTCAGCTCAGGTCATGATCTCAGGGTTGTAAGATAGAGCCTGCATTGCACTGTCCATTCAGTGTGGAGTCCACTTGAGGTTTTTTTCTCCTTCCCTCACTTTCATTCTCTCTCTCTCTCTAAAATAAATAAATAAAATCTTTAAAAAATTTAGTCAATTTGGGGGTGCCTGGGTGGGTCAGTGGGTTGAGCCGCTGCCTTCGGCTCAGGTCATGGTCCCAGGGTCCTGGGGTCGAGCCCCGCGTCGGGCTCTCGGCTCAGCAGGGAGCTTGCTTCCTCCTCTCTCTCTGCCTGCCTCTCTGCCTGTTTGTGATCTCTCTCTGTCAAATAAATAAATAAAAAGTCTTTAAAAAAAATTTAGTCAATTTGATAAATGTGAAGTTATATCTCATTGCTTTAATCTTGTTTTTCTTAGTAGTAGTAAGATTAAAAATATTTTCATATATTAAATGGCCACTGGGTTTCCTGTTTTGTGAATTGCCCATTTTTCTGTTGGGTTATTGATTTTTATTTCTTCTTTATATGTTCTTGATACTAATTCTTTTGTTAGTTATATATGTTGCAAATATTTTCTCAGTCTGGGGCTTGTTTTTTTTTCACTATTTGTGTTCATTTATTGTAAAAAGCAACAACAGCCTGTTTTAATATAGTGGGTTCATTAATTTTTCATTGTGCCATTTGTGCTTTTCTGTGTTTTATTTAAGAACTCCTTCCATACTTGAACATCATTTAGTCTCTGTTCTTTCCTTTTTTAATATATTTTATTTTATTTTTTTTAACAATTTTATTTATTTGAGAGAGAGAGAGAGAGAGAGGAGAAGAGAGTGCAAACAGGGGAATCAGCAGGCAGAAGGAGAAGCAGGTTCCTGCTGAGCAAGGAGCCTATGCTCTACTCTATCCCGGGACTCTGGGATCATGACCTGAGCTGAAGGCAGACACTTAACCAACTGAGCCACCCAGATGCTCCTAAGATTTTATTTTTAAGTTATCTTCACACCCAGGCTGGGGCTTGAACCCACAACACAGAGATCAGGGTCACACATTCCATCAGCTGAGCCAGCCAGGTTTCTCTCATTTATTTCCTTCAAAATGTTGATGTTTTGCATATTCTGGAATTTTTTAAAATCTTCCTGGGATATTTTTAATGTTTATATTGTATAAAGTAAGGAATTGTATGGATATCTTCTCTTCCAATCACTACAAATTTATTAGCCCTCCCTTAGTCCATTGTGATTACACGTTTGTTATACCAAGTATCCACACATGTGGTTGTGTTCCACTCTTAGTCCCACACAGACAGCCCTGATGACTGTCCCAATGGCAGTGTAAATCCAGTATTGATAACCAGTAGTTACAATCAATTCATATTCTGGGATTGATAATAAATATCCCCTGACTTATTTCTAAAATATGCCACAGATTTTCTCAGTTGTTTCATTCTAACCTGTCCAAAAGTTCCCCTTCCTTCCTTCCTCTCTTCCTTCCTTCCTTTTCTTTCTTAAGATTTTATTCATTTATTTGAAAGAGAGAGCTAGTGAGTGCACAAGCAGGGGGAGTAGCAGAGGGAGATAGAGAAGGAGACTCCGCACTTAGCAGAGAGCCTAAGGCAGACGCTTAACCGACTGAGCCACCCATGTGCCCCAAAGTTCCTCTTTTCTTTCAGTCTCTGTCATATTATTTCCTTTCCTTTTACAACTATGTATTGGTATTATTGAGTTTGAGTTCTTCTGGACACTAAAAATCCATGTGGGATGGAAAGATAACTGATCTAGTGAAAGCAGCATACCCAGATCGCCTAAGGAAGACATTAATTAATGGCTACAAACTCTGAAGATTTTTAGTTTGTTATTTCTACTTTGAAAACAAAGCCAACTACCATCATGCATCCTTGAGCCATGATGCACTCTTGACTCTAATGGTGAGGACTGGACTTGGAATCAGGTAAGCTCTCTGGCCACATCCCTTCCCCTTGACCACAGTGATTAGTTTGGGCAGTTGTCTGAGCAGAACTGGTTTGTTCACTGAAGTTCAAGACTTTTGTTCCACATTTGAGAAAAGCAAGTCAAGTCCCATGTATCTCCTGTATTGACGCCTGGATAACTGCAGCCATCCTGGATCAGGAGCAGGACGGAGGGTAAGGCAGACACCATGCAAGATGGAGCCCAGGGATGGAGAGACACTGGGTTCTTTGTGACATTGCTGAGTTCCTGGATCAACTCTTGCTGGAAAACCCAAAGTGTGGAGTTTTTGATCACTCAAGGGAATATATTCTTAGATCATTAAAAGTAGTTTGAGTTGGGAATTTTTTTAAAGATTTTTTTTAGTTATTTATTTGAAAGAGAGCAAGAGTGAGAGGAAGAGGGCATGAGCCGAGGGGAGGGGAATGGGGAAGTAGAGGGAGAAGGACAAGCAGACTTCTTGCTGACAATTTCCGTTCCCTCTCTGCTTCTACTATGGGTCTCCTGGAACAGTGCACACAAGGATACAACCACAGAAAATGATGGCCTGTGGACTAAGCATTTTAGCACTTCATTTATTTATTCATTAAACGTGTGCCGGGATACAGATCACATTGGCCTCTGACCACATAAAAGTCATAGCCTTACAACCACAGTGTAAGAGACATGCAAGCAAGGAGTTAAAAAAGCAGACAGGTATGTCATATGGTCCTAAAGTCTTGCATCGAAGGGAGCTGAGGCCCAGGGCACTCTGCACACCACTGTTTTCCCACAGAAACATCCTACAAGCATTTCAGCTCATGATGTGGACCCTTCCTCTTCCTCTCAATACAGTCCTCAGCCCTGCCTACAGGTGTGAACAGGTTATTGTCCAAGGGCATTCTCCTGAGTTCTAGCATGCCCCCAAATCTTCAGGATTACTGCCTCTGAAAAGTCAAAGTAAGTAAGGTAAATGAAACAAGCAGAGACAGGAAAGCCAAGGAGCTAGCTCCGCTCCTCCTCCCTTTTACTGCCCCCGCCTGAAAGCCTGACCAAAGCTCCTTCCAGCTGGGTGTGTCCTTTCTGGTGTTGTCTATGAAAAGTTCAGAAGCTTCATATTTGCATCCTGATACACCTCATTTAAAGTATTTAACTGTGGGGCACTTGGGTAGCTCAGTCAATTAGCGTCCAACTCTAGATTTCCACTCAGGTCATGATCTCTGGTCATGAGCCCAACTTGGGGCTCCATACTCAGCCTGAAGTCTGCTTGTCCCTCTCCCCCTGCTCCTCCCCCTGCTCACTTTCTCTCTCTCTCAAATAAATAAATAAATATCTTCTAAAAATTAAAGTATTTAATCATTATTGTTTCCCTTCTGGTGTGAACTCTGCAGAGCTGTCATTCAGAATAAGGAGAACCAAGCCCATGTACACCCTTGGACATATTCTCTTCAACAATAATTACTTTAGATGATTTGTGGGCTGCATCTGGGATTTAAAAAAATTAAGAGCTGCCAAATTATATGTGCATACTGTTTTACAAAAATTCTTTGACTTCCATTACCTGTTTTCTTTCTTTTTCTTTTTAAAAATGTTTTAACTTTATTGAGGAATAGCTGACAAACATAATTATAAATGTTCAAAATGTACAATGGGATGATTTGATTTACATACATGTTACGGAGTGATTACCAAGATCAAGATAATTAACACATCGGTTACCTCACATAGTTAACGTGTGTGGGTGTGTGCATGAGAGAGAGAGACAAAAAGGCTTAAGATCTACCCTCAGCAAGTTTTACAGGTGTATAATACCACACTACTCACTATAGTCACCAGGCTCTACATTAGATCACAGAACAACTTCTACTTATACCTGGAAGTTTCTACCCTTTGACCTAGATCATCCATTTCCTACCCTCCCCCCCCAGCTCTCGGCAACCATGATTCTACTCTCCGTTTCTATGAAATTGGCTTTTTTAAAATAAAGATTCCACATACACGTGATATCATATGGGATTTGCCTTTTTTTGTCCATAACCTTATTAAATTACCCTAATCCCTCTTGGCGTCCTCTCCATGTTACAGAAGAACCATCATCAGTCACAGAACCAAGCCCTCCACACCGCCTGACCCTCTGCCAGGTGCTTTTCCTACACCAAACCCTCCTCGTCACTGCAGGGAGCAGCACACACACAACAAGGCTCATAAACCATGTGTGTGCATTTGCGTGTCACCCTCACCTTTCACCCACTCCGCCACCACGGTCTTCACCCCCACTTGACCCCATGGATCAAAACTGCCATCACATGGCCAACAGACACATGAAAAAGTGCTCCACATCACTCGGCATTAGGGAAATACAAATCAAAACCACAATGAGATATCACCTCACACC
>NW_026740010.1:0-19101 GCF_022355385.1 Mustela nigripes | reverse complement strand
CCCCCCCCACTATTCTTCTTCTTTTTTTTAAAGATTTTATTTATTCATTTGACAGACAGAGATCACAAGTATGCAGAGAGGCAGGCAGAGAGAGAGGAGGAAGCAGGCTCCCTGCCCAGCAGAGAGCCCCATGCGGGGCTTGATCCCAGGACCCTGGGATCATGACCTGAGCCGAAAGCAGAGGCTTTAACCCACTGAGCCACCCAGGTGCTCCCCACACACTATTCTTTTTTTTTTTTTTTAAAGATTTTATTTATTTATTTGTCAGAGAGTGAGCGAGCGAGAGCGAGCATAGGCAGACAGCGTGGAAGGCAGAGTCAGAGGAGCAAGGAGCCCGACGTGGGACTCGATCCCAGGACGCTGGGATCATGACCTGAGCCGAAGGCAGCTGCTTAACCAACTGAGCCACCCAGGCGTCCCCCCCACACACTATTCTTATCTGGGTGCAGTCTGATGACACCCCCAGCCAAGGGGGCCTTGAGGAAGAACACAGCCTGAAGGGGACCTGCCAACCAGTTATTTTTAGCACTGCTCGGGGGCAGGGGAGGCACTGTCACTTCATGCAACCTGGGCTGAAATCCTGGCTCACCTTACCAGCTCTGTGACTGTGAGCAGACTTAACAGCCTTTCCATGCTTCCATCTGTTCAATGGGGACAATACTAGTAGGACATATTCTTCTTCTTCTTTCTTTTTAACATGGTAATCTTTTTTCTTTTTTTAAGATTTTATTTATTTATTTGACAGACAGAGATCACAAGCAGGCAGAGAGGCAGATTCCCCGCTGAGCAGAGAGCCCGATTCAGGGCTCGATCCCAGGACCCTGGGATCATGACCAGAGCCAAAGGCAGAGGCTTTAACCCACTGAGCCACCCAGGCACCCCTAGTAGGACATATTCTTACAGTTGTTGCAAGATGTTGAGAGTCTAGATGAGAACATGCCTGGCACGTGCTCAGGCCCCATCTCCCTCCTTGGACAGGACACATCTGCTGTGTGTGTGTCTCCTTTGGGCACCTGGCCCTTCCCTTGACTGCTTACAAACAGGATTCTTCTGTTTCCTGGGTGCCCTGCCCGAGCTTCCCGCAGGCCCAGTTCCCACACAGAGCAGCAGGCACGCAAGAGTCATGGTGACCCTGCCTTCTGAAGGGTTCTGGAAGCTGATGTGACTCTGCTACATATCACACACACACGGACATCAGAGTTCAGGGCCAGAAATGATGCCACGGCACAAAACAGCAGACGGCAGTCAGCAGCTGTCAGCCTGGCCTGGAACGTCCTGGGGAGCTTTTAAAAATTACAGGGGCAGACCCCTGCCTAGAGAGGGAGGGGCACTGGGCTGGAGGTGGACCTGGCCACTAGAGGTTTGAAAGCTCTCTGCGTTGATCACAGAGACCCAGACCCTAGAGGTCAGAGGAGAGAGGGGAGCAGGGAGAGGGAGTGGGCTTCTTAACTCCAACTCATGATTTCCTGTTCCTCCCCTCCCAGAACTGCCAGATTCCTTTTCTCGGTTATACTATTTGGTTTCTAGAAACCCACTTTGGCTATTTTAACTCAGATTTAAGCAAAGTCCTCACTAAGAAGAATGCACTTAAAGGCAACACGCAGTTGAGCTTCCTGTGATTTCTGGCTATGAGAATGACACTGCTCTCCCTCAGAGCAGAAGCCTGGGTCCTTCACAGTCAAAGGTCTCAGGGGCTGTGACTATGGCAAGCATCCTTGATCGCTGGCCCCTACACTGGCACCTGGAACCCAGAGGCAGCAAATGCTGTGGGACACAGATGTTGGGGAGGGGGCTGTGGGGGGCAAGCTTTTGGGGTTCACCATAGAGGTCATCCTCCTAGCTCCCTGGGTCCAGGGCTTTGGGGACTACTCTACATGGGTCCCGGGGCCTCAGACAGGGGCCTCTACCCACCGGCAGGACAAGGCAACAAAACACAAGTTCCAGAAATGTCTTCTGCGATAATAGGATGATAGAAGTTCTGAAAGACGTGATTCCCAAGGATGCCATTTTCAACTTAAAGTCCCATTTTTCTTGACAGAACACACGCTTTCTTGAAGTAAGCCCGGAAACACACTCTGAACAGAGTTAACCGAGTCACAGAACTTCGATGCCAAGTGCCAAGTAATGTCCCCTTCTCTGCCAAGGAGTCCTGACAGCTTCTGCCATCAGGAACAATTCTAGTGATGGGGCCTGCGGGTGTAGTGGTGAAGGGACACCAGATGTAGCAGCTGAGGTCATGGGTTAGGCTGTAAAACACAAGTTAAACCCAGAAAGGCCTTGTTTTAACGTCTAAATAAAAGAACAAGTCCTATAATCCCATTTCTATAGGCCAACAAGCTGAAAGCCACATTAAAACTCTCATTTCTCCCAAATGTTTTCTAGTCCTGGCGCTCAGCAGTCATCACGATGGTGGTGACGATGGAAGGGGAAGGAGGAAGGGTGACTAAGCGCCAGGCCAAGAAAGGACAAGAGGTGAAGGGAAAAGATGCAGGCATCCCCACCAGGGGCTGCAGCTAAGCCCCTCCTGTTCGTGGTTTGCAGTCCTATCCGTCCCTCTGTGTGTGTGTGTGTGTGTGTGTGTGTGTGTGCGCGCGCACGTGTGCGAGTGCGCGTGTGTTGGGGGATGCATCCTTGCCGCGCAGATTGGCACTCAATTGACTTAGAGAAACGGAGCTAGACCATTTCTAGCGAGGGAAACAAATGAATCAGGAGCTCAGCTGTGTGGGGCTGCCTTGAAGGGTGCTCGAATCAAGTCTGGGATAGACGAGCTTGGGTGGGGGTGTGTATGTTGCGGATTGCTGCCGCCAGGAAGGGCTTCATGGAGACTGAGCTGCCCAAAGGAGGGAGAAGGCAAGGCCAGCTGGGAGCTGGGCACAGGAGGGGCTGGCTGAGCCAGCAGACACACTGAGCACCAGGAAGGGAAGAGGTTCACAAAAGGCCATGCCTGATTCCAGGGAGACCATGCATTACAAAGGCCATTGTATAAACACTATACAAACACTGACTACATTCATTAACTAGTCTTTCTCTCAGTGGCAGTCAGCAAGGCCACAGGTTAGTTTCTGGGACACAACACAGCATCCACACACAGCCCCTATGGTTTACTGATATTTTTGGATCACCGACCAAAAATTTCATCTTCTCTGACACTTGCAAATAAGGTTCATTCGGGTGGCTACATACTTCCAGAAAAAACACCTCAGGTGAGTGTCTTTCCTAGGGTTTATGAACGTAACATGTATTTGCTGCACACCTACCACGACGGTACAATCGTGGGCTGAAAGACCGATCCTAAAAGATCTAGTCCTCTCAAGGAGCGGGGGACCTGCACGCACGGCAAGAAATACTCCTTGAATAAAGGAAAACAGAGGGAGGAGGAGGGAAAAAGGTGCCTGCTGACAGAATCCTCGGGTCTCCCCTTTATGTCAGACCGCACTCATCACGCCCTGCGGGCGCGCTGCCTCCGAGCTCGGTCAGCACATCCCAGCACATTTACTCCATATGGACACTCACATCCAACTACAAATGTATGGGCGATTATTGTTTCAAGAAGGTAGATTAATTTTAAAGTATAAGTCTGATAACCTTTAACAGGGCAGAAAATTGGAAAACCCAGTTAATGACTTTAAAAGTCCTTAGGATGAAAGAGACGGAAGGGATCAGGAGTCACAGAAGGTGGGGCTGGGCTGGATCACTTCCTTTGGTCAGTAACAGGTCTGTGACTGTGTCATTAAGAAAAGGACTTCTTGCAAAGGAACAGCTTAATCCCAGGAAAAGGAAAGAGTAAAAAGGTTACATTAAGGGAATCAGGGATAATCTCTATCAATTACCCAGAGCCTTTCCTGTTGGGGAAGTCTCAAAAGAAGAACAGGAAAAGAGCTGGGTCACGATCCAGGTGCTTAGGCTTTGTTTTATGATCCAGGAGTCTGGCAGTCTGGTTTGTGGGTAAGTGGAGATTGCTGGAACAGCAAGTGCTGGGTAAACCGCCCCCCCCCACCACGCCCCCAAACAAGCAGAGAGTTGCAGAATATGCCAGTGTTGGCTTGACAGGCACCCAGCTATGGCAGGCACGGGGGGGACTGGCTGGCACCGTTCTGAGGCTTACCAAGTCCAAGTGCGTACCCTCCAGGTGCCTGGGACATCTGAAAGGGCCAGCGAACCAAATCCAGAGACAGACGGAGCCTGTTTCTTGGCCCCAGAGGCCGATGAGGCCCACCCAAAGAGTGCCTGCGGTCCTCCTGTAGAGGGACAGAGGGGGCCTATTAGGCAACAGTGACCTTGACTACGGTCCAGCTGAATCGATTAAGTGCCTCTCAGTCCTGGAATGGGATTAAAGAGCACCTAGTCCCACATCCTAGACTTGCAAAGGATACAGTGACTTCCCGAGGTCAGAGCATGCTGGCAGCGAGGGCGTTCAGTTCTGCATCCTGCAACCTGCATCCTGGCAACCCTGGCCCGTACTTTTTGAGTCCTTTAGGTTTTGTCATGTCCAAGTTTTTCTTTGGGGGCAAAAATCAAAACTGAGGGGAATCCAATGTTAGTTTTCCAAAAATAACGGAAAGATCTATTAACTAGCACCCATTACTAAGAACATAAATATTTTGCATATTATTTTAAGCAGTTGTTACTAGAACATTCCTGGACTAGGAGATCTGACGCCTGGCGCTTAAGGAGAGAATTGTTGAACAACTGACCCGTGAAAGGAAGGAGGCGGACCGTAATGGACTTGCTAGCAGACAGGTGTACGTTAGTTCAGAAAGGAGGTGGAGTCTTGAAGTGTAAATTGAGATACTTGCACATGTACTGAGTTCACTATTAAAGTGAGTCTTTTGGCCACCTGGGTGGCTCAGTAGGTTAAGCAACAGCCTTAGGCTCAGGTCATGATTCTGGGGTCCGGGGATCCAGTTCCACATCAGGCTCCCCCTGCTCTGTGGGGAGCCTGCTTCTCCCTCTCCTTCTGCCTGCTACTCCCCATCTTGTGCTCTCTCTGTGTCAAATAAATAAATAAAATCTTAAAAAATAATAAATAAAGTGAGTCTTTTGCCTAATAACAGAAGGCCCCCAGCATTACTGCATATGCCGGGATTAGGACATTTGCATAACTCAAACTTCTGAACCACAGAGTTGCACAAAGAGCCCAACCCCCCACTATCAGGTGGGACCCAGCCATCACATCCACAGCCCCCCATTCTCCTGATGGCATGGAGACAGGCTACCTTATGGTCTGATGATAGGCAGGGCCCAAGTAAGACAGAAATATCGGGCTTCCTGAGCCCCCAACCCCACTTGGGGTTCCGGCTTGGAGAGAAAGTGTAGCCAGGATCAGGGCCTGACAGTCAAGAGGACATTAGGGTGGGGGTGGCGGTGTCACAGTAACAGCTAACAGATGAAGTTACAGATTAACTCATCACTAGCATTGGATGGTTAATGTACAATTTGGTAGGTAACTTCAATAGTCCTGGCCCAAGTTCAGAGTTAAAAAAGAAAAAAGAAAAAAGCAGCATTCCCTTTTCTTATTTAAAATTTTAAAAATGATACAAAGGAATAAACCACATACCCAACCAACACAGATAAATCTCAAGGCGATTATGCTGAGTGAAAGAAGTGAGGTTAAAGAGTACATGTCTGTGTAATTTCATTCATATAAAACTATAAAATTCAAACTAATCTATAGTAGGCGAAAGCAAATAACGGTCATCTGGGCATTGGTAAGGAAGAGAGGGGAGGGATGGAAGGGGCCTTGAAGGGCCATGAAGGAGCTTTCTGGAATGATATGAGGTTCACGGATTATGGTCATGGTTTCATGAGGGGTGTGGGTGTGTGTGAAGTCTTACCACACTGTACACTTCAAATATGTCCTGCTTATTCTGTGTCTACTATACTCAAGATAGAACTTAAATGGGGGTGGGTGGGGTGAAGAATCCACAAATATTCTTTTCCTGTTATTTCTCTAATTTCTTAAAAGGAAATTTTGACACAAAGAACGCTTTATCATGTTATGCTGGTACTTTTAGTTAAGACAGGTAAATTCTAAAGCCAGTATAAAAAAATTATCCAGGGGATGCTTGGGTGGCTCAGTCAGTTAAGCATCTGTCTTTGGCTCAGGTCATGATGTCAGGGTCCTGGTTTTGAGCCCTGTGTCTGGCTCCCTGCTCAGCAGGGTGTCTACTTCTCCTTCTCTCTCCACCCCTTTCCTTGCTTGTGTGCTCTCTCAAATAAAATCTTAAAAAGTTATCCAGATTGAGCCAGATAATATCTCCTTCTGATGCTCTAAAACGGTCTTTGATATCCTAAAACAAATGCACTCTCAGTGAATCTGGGTGAATGGCGAACGGAGGCCAGTAGCACAGTGCCCGTGTGGACTCTGGGAAGCAGGCAGATCCCAGGTCGGTAGGCATGAAAGATTATGTCCTCAACACAAAAATGATGGGGACTATGGAGGGGCCGGTGTGTATGTGTCTGTGTGTGTATGCATATGCACGTGCATGTGGCTGTCTCTGCACTTGCTACTACTACTGCAGTCAGGAGAGTCAGTGGCCTGATGGTTTTTTGTTTTTTGGGGGGGTTTTGTTTTGTTTTGTTTTAATTCCTGGTTCCCTTACTAAATTGAGGCCCTTAGGCAAACCTCTTCATTTCTGGTCCTCCATCTCCTCATCTGTAGAACTGAGACAGTGACAGGGCTTTGTTAGGTTGCTGCTTGGCATAGTTTGGGCACAAGGCAGGCACCAATTAATGGCAGCTGTGATTACTATTCATTGATCCAGACCTAGATGAATGATGGCACCAAGAGGTGTTGACTGTTCCAAGTCAGACAAAGCTGCTCTGAGATTGGGAACTCACATCTGAGTTTTGAACTGGGCATATCGATGTCTTTAGTAAATGCTTTAGCTTGAATGAATATGAATTGTCATGAATATGAGTGTCATTGTCATCCCCTGTACTTGGGCTCTCATTTGGGGCAGAACTGAAACAACCTTCTCTACAATCAGATAGGTCATCAGAACTTAAAGTGCTCCACTGTGATCTTCAATCCTTCTGGGCTCGATGGAGAGTTATACCATTGACCCCAAGTATCAAAGAGCTCCTCCCACCAAGCATTACAAGAAACTCACCCCTGTCCTGGTAGACTGAAAAAAAAAATGGCCACAATACTTTTCCTATTCGAGAGCTTATTTCAATGGCCCTTGAATCAGGGTTTGGTGATGTGATCTGCTCTTGCCATGGGTTCATTAGCAAACACTCCACGCAGAGGCTTGGTAAGTGCTTTGCACGGGGCTGGCCCTCTTTTGCTGCTGGAAACTCTGAGACTACCATGTGAAGAAGCCCGGGCTAGCCTCCTGGGTGCAGAGAGACTACATGTCAAGAGGGCACAGCTGTTCCAACTGAGGCCCCAAGGAACCACCATCAGACCAGAGACCAACCATGCTGCTCTGCCCAGAACTGCTCAGCTGACCCACAGAATCAAGAACAAATGACAACGATTTAAGAACTAAGTTTCAGGGCAGTTTGTTAGGTGGCAAAACCCAAACAATACACCTGTGCTAAATGAAAACAGCACGAGGTGACGCCCCTCACCTGGGATGTCCTCTGCGCTGTTCCACGACCCTGCTCATGAGCCTGCTTCTCTTCTCTAAATTCAGGTTTCCTTTGGTGACTCTTACAAGGTCTCCGCTTGCCTCTGGAAATTTCCAGACGCTAATATCCTGTTTATGTAGACACCTCTCTCCTCAATTCCTCCTCACTCTCTTTTACGGACTTCCCCCTCTCCTCATCCCTTGTTCCAAGTTTTCCTTGAAGTCATGTGCTGGTCCCTTTTCTCTTCCTAACAAGCCCATTCAGACTCTTGGTTTGAACTGACACTCCCACTTAATGGCTTCCCAAACTTCACCTCCAGTCCTGACCCTTTTCTTGAATTCCAGGGCTCCAACTCAGCACAGCCAAAACCAGTCACCAAGTTTCTCTCAAACCCACACCTCTTGCCTCGGATTAATGGCGTGGTCTTGGTGGCAGCCCAGCCCCTCCTCCTCTCTCCGCACCCAGGTTGCTCAGTTCCACATCCGTCCCCAGTGGATCACTCTCAAGCAGGCTCTCTCCTTTCGCCTCCTTATCTCCACTCTTTTCTCCAGTCCATCTCATACATTATGCCAAGAGTTATCTTCTTGCCCTTTTCCGAGTCAAGTCCCAGCTCCTTATAGTTGATGTCTGAGACTCAACATCATTTGGACGAGGTCTACCTGGCCTACCCCTCTCCCACTGTTGGCCTCCAAACACTGTCTGCTGCAGCCACAGAGCTGCCCACCTCTGAACAATTAAGACACACAAATAACTTTCTTTAGGTTATGCCTTTTACCTTAATTGCTCTCCTGGAGCCTTCTTTACCTATCAAAGTCATTCTCATACTCAAGGACCCACCTAAAAGCCTCCTTCCACAAAGCCTTGCCCAATTTCCCCAGAACGGTCTCTATACCACTGTAGCCTCCATGTGAGCCCCTCTTATGAACCTTTACTTCACTTGCCCTGGTTAATGGAATGAAAGCAGACTGTTTTCATGTCCCATAGGCCTAGGATGGCCATTTGTCCTGCCCCTAGCATGGCCAGAGCAGCCCCACCCTATACTTGTTTTTCCACTATAATGAATAATAATGGCAACCCCCTTCCATTCTCAAACATGTCCTAGCTTGAATGACAAATAATAGGGCTACCCTACATGGGTCTTACAATGGCTGACACAAATTAGAGGCATAAAAGTCCACTAATCCAACCCATCTTGGATCATTCTTCATATTTACTGACTGTCAGAAAACACTGATCTGTGTTCACACTTGATTGATTCACTCAACCTTGTACAGATAACCTCGATGGTATTCTCCCAGCAGTTTAAGATCATACAACAGAGGGACGCCTGGGTGGCTCAGTTGGTTAAGCAGCTGCCTTCGGCTCAGGTCGTGAACCCAGCGTCCTGGGATCGAGTCCCATATCGGGCTCCTTCCTCCGCAGGGAGCCTGCTTCTCCGTCTGACTCTGCCTTCCACTCTGTCTGCCTGTGCTCGCTCTCGCTCGCTCTCTCTGACAAATAAATAAAATCTTTAAAAAAAAAACAAAAACAACAGATAATCAGAATAGTTTTTTATCTGTTAAAGAAATTGAATGCCTAGTTAAAAACCTTCCAAAAGTAAACCTCCAGACTTACATGTTTTTACTGGAGAATTCTACCAGATTTTTAAGCAAGAAATAATATAATCTCTTAGAGATTATATTGATATGAAAAGAGAACCCTTTTCAATTCATTTTATGAGGTCAGCATTACCCTGATACCACAACCAGATGAATATATTGCAAGAAAAATGTACAGATCAATACCTTTTATGAACACAAACACAAAAATTCTCAAGAAAATACTGACATAGCCAACAATATATTTAAAGGATAATATAGAGGAAGATGGTGAGAGGTTAGGAGGACCCTAGGCTCTCTTCATCCTATGAACACAACTACATAACCATCAAGTCACCCAAAATACCTCAGAAATTGACCTGAACACGGACACAACCCCGGAAATTGACCTGAAGATTGAAAGAACAGACTCCACAACTAAAAGAGAGGAGGTAGGGAGTATACCAAAGAAGGTAAGAAGTGCAGAGATGTGGTTTCAGGGAGAAAAGGATCACAGCTGCTGCAGAGGGGAGGGAGCCATTGTTATGGAAAAGGACTGGAGAGAAGAGTAGAAGGGAATGCAGAAGGGAAACTTGTCCCAGAACCCGCTGGCTGAATTTCTAAAAATGAGAGGGCTGCATTTTATGAATTCTTGGAACCAGTGGGGCTTAAAGCCTGAAGTTTTAAAGGGTAGAGGGTTTGGCTGGAATACAGCCCAGAGGGCACTGTACCTGTTCCTGGAGAGAAGACAGACAGTCCGGGGGCAGACAGTGTGGCAAGAGTGATCTGGAGAACACCTGGGGCACACAGGGGAGATTATTCACTCTTCTCCAAGTGCATCCCTGAGAGGCAGCATTCAGAGAGATGCCTCTCTGGGAATCAAGGAGCTGGCCAGCACCATTTCCCTCTCTTGCCCCTCAGCGTAAACACAGAGTCACCTGCAGGAAGTAGCACAGCACCAACACTGGTTCCGTAACTTGTTTACAAAGCCCCACCACTCTACACTCTGGTGGAACAGCCCTTCTCAGTCATGCTTGCTTTAGTCCCGGCACAGCAAACTCCTCCCTAAGAAGACCAGCACAAACCTCTGCCCACACCACATTTCTCAACCAGAGAGTTCTTCACGGCCTCAGTTCTGGTGAGGTGACGTTGGGTCTCATTTCACAACAGACCACAGCATACCTAGTTAAAACTCATCACATTCAAGCAAGGATCAAACACAGCCCACAGCAGGCAAGGAGACCCTTTGCAGATGACTGGCCTGAAGGATAGAACAGCCAAAACACAGTAGTAGAGTGCACACAGCACACAGCAAATATACTTCCTGAAGCTCCAGTACCTGGGTACCACATGACCTCCTCATAAAGTCATTAACTGCAGGAGCAAGAGACATAACTGGCTTTTCTAACACAGAGAAGGCAGAAACGTAGAGAAAATGCCGAAATGGAGGAGTTGATCCCAAATGAATAATAAGTCAAAAGAAAATCAGAGTAGATTTTAAAATAACAAAGGGGACTATATAGTCATAAAGGGGACAATCCAACAAAAATAAAAAACAATCATAAATATTTATACCCCCAACATGGGAGTACCCAAATATATAAAACAATAACAAACATAAAGGAACTAATTGATGATAATATAATAATAATAGAGGACTTTAATATCCTACTTACATCAATGGACAGATTATCTAAACAGAAAATAAACAAGAAAACAATGGCTTTGAATGACACACTGAACCAGATAACATATATTCAGAGCATTCCATCCTAAAACAGCAGAATACACATTCTTTTCAAATGCACATGGAACATACTGCAGAATAGATTACGTATTAGGTCACAAAACAGGCCTCAACAAGTACAAAAAAGATTGAAGTCATACCATGCACCTTTTCTGACCACAATGCTATAAAGCTAGAACTGGAAGCAACAACAAGAAAAAAATCTGGAAAGGACACACACACTTGTAGGTAGCACAACATGCTTCTAAACAATGAATGGGTCTACCAGGAAATCAAAGGACTTAAAAAAAAAAAAAATACATGGAAACAAATGAAAATGAAAACAAAACTTTTGAGGTGCACCAGAAGCAGTTCTAAGAGGGAAGTGTATAGCAATATGGGCCTACCTCAAGAAATAAGAAAAATCTCAAACTACCTAACCTTACACCTACAGAAGCTAGAAAAAGAACAACAAATGAAGCTACAGCCAACAGAAGGAAGGAAATAGTGAAAATTTGAGCAGAAATAACTGATATAGAAACTAAAACAAAACAAAAACAATAGAAAAGACCAATGAAACTAGGAGCTGGTTCTTCGAAAAAAATTAATAAAATTGATAAACCTCTACAGAGACTTGCCAAAAAGAAAAGAGAAAGGGTTCAAGACACATTATAATTAAAATGTCAAAGTTAAAGACAAGGAGAGAATATGAAAAGTAGCAAAAAGAAAGGGAAAAAAACTTATTACATCCAAGGGAACCCCCATAAGACCATCAGCAGATTTTTCAGCAACAACTTTGTAGGTCTGAAGGGAGTGGTTTGACATACTCAAAGTGCTGAAGGAAAAAACTTCAACCAAAAATACTCTACCTAGTGAAGTTATCATTCAGAAGGGGAGGAGAGATACAGAATTTTCCAGACAAGCAAAAGCTAAAGGAGCACAGCACCACTAAACTGGCCTTATAAGAACTGTTAAAGAGACTTTTTTAAGCTAAAAAGAAAGGGCACTAATTTGTACAATAACACGTATGAAAGAATGAAATTCACTTGTTAAGATAAATATATAAGTAAAGGTAGAGTTGCTTAGTCACTCACAAAGCTACAATGAAGGTTACAAAATTAAAGTACTAAAAGCTATGATTATAATGATTAAGGTATACACAAGATAAAAAGATGTAAAATGTGACATTAAAAACACAATATGTGGCGGGTGGGGGGGGGGATAATAACGTTGAGCTTCCCAGTGGACACAAACTTAAGTTGTTATCAGCTTAAAATAGACTGCTAGAGATGTAAGTTGTTATACAGAAGTAAAAATCCTAAAGTAAATACACAAAAGATAAAGAAAAAGGAATATAAGCATATAACTAAAGTACGTCATCAAACCACAAAAGAAGAAAGCAAAACAAGACTATAGAGGAACTACAAAAAGAGCCAGAAAGTAATTAACCAAATGGTGAGTTTAGTCCATTTACATTTAAAGTCATTATTGATAGATAAGTGCATGCCTATCAATAATGGCTTTAAATGTAAATGGACTCAATTCTACAATTAAAAGGTATAAAGTGGCTGAATAGATGTAAAAAGGGGACCCTTCTCTGTGCTGCCTAGAAGACACTCACTGTAGATAAAAGGACACACACAGACTAGAAGTGAAGGGATGGAAAAAGTTATTCCATTCAAATGGAAACCTAAAGAAAGCTGGAGTAGCCATACTTATATCAGAAAAAATAGACATTAAAACAAAGATTGTAATAAGAGACAAAGAAGGATATTACATAATGATAAAGAGTCAATCCAACAAGAAAATATAACATTTGTAAATATTTCTGTACCTAGCATTGGAACACCTACTATGTAAAACAAATATTAACAGACCCAGCAAGAGAAATTGAGAGCAATACAATAATAGCAGAGAATTTCAATATCCTACTTATGTCAGTGGATAGATCATTCAAACAGAAAACCAATATGGAAACATTGGCCATAAATGACCCATTGGACCAGATGGGCTCGACAGATATTTATAGAACATTTTACCCCAAAACAACAGAATATACATTTTTCTCAAGCACTCATGGAACACTTCCCAAGATAGATCATATGTTAGGCCACAAAATAAATCTTAATAAATTTTAGAGGACTGAAATCATATCAAGCATTTTGTTCTAACCATAATATTGTGAAACTAGAAATTAATTACATGAATAAAATTGGAAAATACACAAAAATGTGGTGATTGAACAACAGGATACTGAATAACCAATGGGTCATTGAAGAAATCAAAGGAGATAGCAAAAAATAATTTCAGGTAAATGAAAATAGAAATGTAAAACACTACAATTTATGGTAGGCAGCAAAAGCAGTTCTTTTTTTTTTTTTTTTAAAGATTTTATTTATTTATTTGAGAGAGAGACAGTGAGAGAGAACATGAGCAAGAAGGTCAGAGGGAGAAGCAGACTCCCCATGGAGTTGGGAGCCCGATGTGGGACTCGATCCCGGGACTCCAGGATCATGACCTGAGCTGAGGGCAGTCGTCCACCAACTGAGCCACCCAGGCACCCCAGCAAAAGCAGTTCTAAGAGGGGAGTTCATAGTAATAAATGCCCACTCAAGAAACAAAAAAAGGTTTAAAATAATCTAACTTTAGCCTCAAGAAACTAGATAAAAAGAACAAATGAAGCTCAACATTAGTAGGGGGAAGGAAATAAAGATTAGAGCAGAAATAAATAGATTTAAAATATAACAGAAAAGATCAATGAAACTAAGAGCCAGTTCTTTGAAAAGATAAATCTTTGACAAACCATTGGTTAGACTCACCAAGAAAAAGTGGGAGGGGGCTCAAAGGAATAAAATCAAAAATGAAAGATACCACAGAATACAAAGAACCTAGGAGACTAGTAGGAACAATTATATGCCAACAAATTAAATAACCTAAAAGAAATAGATAAATTTCTGCAAACATATATCGTACCAAGACTGAATAATGATGAAATAGAAAATCTGAATAAATTATTAGCAAGGGGGTTGAATAAGTCATTAAAAGCCTCCCAAAAAATAAAAGTCCAGGACCAAACGACTTCATAGGTGAATTCTACCAAACTTTCAAAGAAGAATTAAGGCCAATCCTTCTCAAATTCTAAAAAACAGATTAGGATGGAGCTCTTCCAAATTCATTTTACAAGGCTGGCATTACCTTAATATGAAAGCCAGACAAGGATGCCACAAAGAAAGAAAATTACAGGCCAAGATCTCTGATGAATGTGGATGGGAAAATCCTCAACGAAATATTAGCAAACCAAATTTTAAAAATACATTAAAAGAATCATACGCCATGATGAAGTGGGATTTATTCCAGGGATGCAAGGAAGGTTCAACATCCACAAATCAGTCAATGTCATACATCACCACCAAACATACAATTACCTAAATAGTTGCAGAAAAAGCATTTGGCAAAATTCAACAACCATTTATGATAAAAACTCTAAACAAAGTGGGTATAAGAGGGAATGTACCTCAGTATAATAAAGCTAACATCATACTCAGTGATGAAAAGCTGAAAGCTTGGAGCACCTGGGTGGCTCAGGTTAAGCCTCTGCCTTCAGCTCTGGTCATGATCCCAGGGTCCTGGGATCAAGTCCCGAGTCGGGCTCTCTGCTCAGGGGGGGCCTGCTTCCCCATCTCTCTCTCTCTGCCTGCCTCTCTGCCTACTTGTGATCTCTCTCTATCAAATAAATAAATAAAATCTTAAAAAAAAAAAAAGCTGAAAGCTTGTTGTTAGAGTTCAAGAACAATACAAGACATCCCATTGCTAAGAAATGGAAAGATACTTCATGTTCACGATTGAAAGAGTTAATATTGTTAAAATGTGCAAACTTGGGGCACCTGGGTGGCTCAGTCAGTTAAATATCTACCTTTAGCTCAGGTCATGATCTCAGGATCCTTGGATGGAGCCCCACAGTGGGCTGGCTCCCTGCTTGCCAGGGATCTGCTTTTCTTTTTCCCTCTGCCCCCTCCCCCTACATATGCTCTCTCTCACTCTCTCATGAATAAATAAAATCTTTTAAAAAATAAAAATGACAAAACTCTGAAAAGAAATCTACAGATTCGATGTAAAAATAAATGAGACTAAATTAAAACCTTTCTGCACAAGAAAGAAAACCATCTAAAAAATTAAAAGCAACCTATTGATTGTAAGAAAATATTTATAAATCATATATCTGATAAGGGGCTATTAGCCAAAATATATAAATAACTCAAGCCACTTAATGGCGAAAAACAGTCCAATAAAAAATTGGGCAGTCCTGCTCTTACATTGTTGATGAGAATGCAAACTGGTGCAGCCCTCTGGAACATAGTATGGAGATTCCTCAAAAAGTTAAAAGTAGAACTATCCTAGACCCAAAAATTGCACTACTAGATATTTACCCAAAGAAGGTAAGTACTGATTCAAAGGGGCACATGCACCCCAATATTTATAGCAGCATTATCTATGATAGCCAAATGATGGAAAGAGTGCAAATGTCTATCAACTGATGAATGGATAAAGATGTGGTATAATATTACAGAATGATATCTTGCCATTTAGAATGATATGGGTGGGGGACGCCTGGGTGGCTCAGTTGGTTAAGCAGCTGCCTTCGGCTCAGGTCGTGATCCCAGTGTCCTGGGATCGAGTCCCACATCGGGCTCCTTGCTCAGCAGGGAGCCTGCTTCTCCCTCTGCCTCTGCTGCCACTCTATCTGCCTGTGCTCGCTCTCTCCCCCTCTCTCTCTCTAATAAATAAATAAAATCTTAAAAAAAAAAATAGAATGATATGGGTGGAGTTAGAGTGCATTATGCTAAAAATAACCATATTATTTCATTCATATGTGGAATTTAAGAAATAAAACGGATAAACATAGGGGAAGGAGGAAAAAGAGAGGTAAGAAAGCCATAAAGAGACTCTCAACTATAGAGAATAAACTGAAGGTTGATGGAGGATTAGTGGGGAGGGGTGCGGTGGGCTACACGGGTGATGGGTATTTATTAAGGAAGGCACTTGGGATGAGCACGGGGTGTTATATGTAAGTGATGAGTCACTGAATTCTACTCCCAAAATCAGTACTATGCTATATGTTAAGTAACTAGAATTTAAATAAAAACTTAAAACTAACTAACTAACTAAATAATAAAAATCAGGCTGATCTGAATAGACATTTTTCCAAAGAAGACATATGTTGGCCAACAGGTGCATGAGAAGAGGCTCTGCAACATTAATCATCAAGAAATAACAATTGTTAGCAAGGGTGTGGAGAAAGAGAAACACCTGTGCACTGTTGGTGATGATGTAAATTGGTGCAATCACAAAGGGAAACAGTATGGAGGGTCCTCTAAATTTTAAAACTAGAACTACATATGACCCTGTATATTTATTCTGCTTCCATGTATTTATCCAAACAAATAAAAAAAACTAACTTGAAAAAATATATGCACCTCCACGTTCATTTCACCATTATTTATCAATAACCAAGACATGAAAATAATCTATCTCCATCCATGGTTGAATGAATAAAGAAGCTGTGGTATACCTATATCTATCTATCTATCTATCTATCTATAGATAGATAGATAGATAGATATACAACAATATTATCCAGCCACAAAAAAGAATGAAATCTTGCCATTTGCAACAACATGGATAGCCCTAGTAAGAATTATGCTGAGTGAAGTCAGACAAGTCAGAAAAAAATAATTACTGCATGATCTTTCTTACATTTTGAATCTATAAATTAAATAAATAATAAATTAATAAACCAAGCTCACAGATACAGATTCGTGATTGCCAGATGTGGTGAGTGAGGGGTGGAAGAAACAGGGAAAAATAAACAGATAGTTATGTACAGATAGAGAGCCATGTATTACACTGCTATGTTTGCCTGCAAGACTTCACAGGTGCCTATTTAACAATGGACATACAGTAATCAAATGGTGTCTGTAAAGCTCAGGGTTGGAATGACATTAGACTTTATTGGACACACCTACAATTTCACCCCTGCTGGCTTACAAGCTCGAGTTAGAAAACCTATCATGTTAGTAAAAATAAAAATATTGTTTTCAAATCTTAATAAGCATTACAGAGTTATGTAATAATGCCCTTTGTGATTCCAATAATTGCCACCTTTCTTCTAGAGGGTAAGCCAACATATTTTAAAGAGGTAATTAAAAAATATAGGGCCACTTTTATGGAGAGCAATACTATTTAAAATACACCAAGTGTTCAAAAGACTCGTTAAATCTTAGAAATACTCAAAATACTCAGCATCATTCTAACTGAGACTAAAAACCAAAAGACAAACAAAAATCAGAATTAGTTTAATATGAGGACGAAAGAATAATGTTTATATCTATTCAACTTATTCTAGTAGATCAGAGAGGAGTATCTATCCTATCCTTTTATTTTTTCAAGTTTTTATTTGAATTCCAGTTAGTCAACATGCACTGTAATATGAGTTTCAGCTGCACCATATGGGGTTTCAACACTTCCATAGGACACCCTGTGCTCATCACAACAAGTGCTCTCCTTACCCCCACCACCTGCTTCCCCATCCCTCACCCACCTTCCCTCTGGTAACCATCAGTTTGTTCTCTCTAGTTGTCTTAACTTTTCTACTGTTTCTTGGTCTGCTGCTCTCTCTCTCTCCTTATCCTACTTTGCTCATTTGTTTCTTAAATTCCACATATGAGTGAAATCATATGGTATTTGTCATTCTCTGTCTCATTTTGCTTACCATAATACTCATAGCACCATCCGCGTTGTTGCATATGGCAAGTTCCATTCTTTATTATGTTTGAGTAATATCCCATTGTATATGTGTGTGTGTGCATGTGTGTGTGTGTGTATGCATACAGATACATATATCTTTGCATATATGGTCCAGTTTCATTCTTCTGCATTTTGTGTTCAGTTTTCCCAACACCATTTGTTGAAGAGACTGTCTTTTTCCTGTTGGATATCTTCTCCTCTGTTAAAGATTAATCGGCCATATAGTTGTGGGTTTATTTCTGGGATTTGTATTCTGTTCTATTGACCTCTGTGTCTATTTTTGTGCCAGCGCCATGCTGTTTTGATCACCACAACTTTGTAATACAACATGGAGTCGGGAATTATGATGCCTTCAGGTCTGCCTTTTTCTTTTTCAAGCTTGCTTTGACTTTTCGGGGTCTTTTGTCATTTCATAAATTTTAGGATTGTTTGTTCTAGCTCTGAGAAAAAATGCTGTTGGAATTTTGATAGGGATTGCATTAAATGTGTAGATTGCTTTGGGTAGCAGAGAATTTTAAGAATATTTGTTCTTAAAAAAAAAAGAATATTTGTTCTTCTTCCAATCCATATGCATGGAATGTCTTTTCATTTCTTTCTGTCATCTCCAATTTCTTTCATCAATATTTTAGAATTTCCAAGTACAAGTCTTTGACCTCTTCAGTTAGGTTTATTCCTAGGCATCTTATTGGTTTTGGTGCAATTGTAAGTGGGACTGATTCCTTAATTTCTCTTTCTGCTGCTTCATTATAGATTTCTAGAAATTCCTCAGATTTCTGTGTGTTCATTTTGTATCCTGTACATTTACTGAATTATTTTATCAGTTCTAGCAGTTTTTTTGGTGGAGACTTTCAGGTTTTCTGTATAGAGTATTGTGTCACTTGCAAATAGGGGAAGTTTTACTTCTTTGCTGATTCAGATGCCTTTGATTTCTTTTTTTGTTGTTTGAGTGCTGTGGCTAGGATGTCCAGTACTATGTTCAATAACTGGCGAGAGTGGACATCCCTGTCTTGTTCCTCATAGTTAAGGAAAAGCTCTCAGTTTTTTTCCATTGAGGGCGTTATTAGTTATGGGGTTTTCATATGTGATCTTTATTATGTTGAGGTATGTTTACTCTCAACCTACTTGGCTGAGTTTTTCTCATGAATGGATGTTGTACTTTGTTAAGTGCTTTTTTTTTTGCATATTTTGAAATGATCCTGTGGTTCTTATCCCTTCTTTTATTAATGTGATGTATCACATTGCTTGATTTGCAAATACTGAAGTACCCCGGCAAGCCAGGAATAAATCCCACTTGATTGTGGCGAATTATTTTTTAAATGTATTGTTAGATTTGGTTTGCTAGTATTTCATTGAGAATTTTCACACCTGGATTCATCAGGGATATTAGCCTGTCATTCTTTTTTTTTTTTTTTTTTTTTT
>NW_026740009.1:0-1335 GCF_022355385.1 Mustela nigripes | reverse complement strand
GCATCAGTATTCTTGCTACAAGGAGCAACAGAAAATAAGCATCTTTCTTTTTGTAAGAGTCATTTTCTTTGTTCTATTTTTTCAGAGATCTCCTCAGATTTTTCTTTTACTGTAATGTTTTCTGGTTTGCTTTTCATTTAAAGATGAACAGTTTTAATGGACGTATTTAAGTTTTCAGTTTTTTCTATGCTTTAGCTTGTTACATGAATTTCATATAAATATTGACATTGTGTAATTATTTGAAATCTCTTTTCTAGGTAACTTCAGATCTTCCAATAGTGTGGGGAAATCCAAAAATCACCATAGACCCTGATAATGCGGTTCCATATATTCTACATGTGTCCCCTAGGAAACGTGGTATATTCAAAGGTAACAAAACCATTAGTAAAGTATTATTAACCACCACACTAGGACAGATACAGGATGAGAAGAAATTTTAAAAATATCATTTACATTTCCCTTTTCTAATAAATGACACAGAGGGAAATTTGGTTTTCTACTTCAGTCATTAGCTTTGTGAATAATTGGAGCTTTGGAACATACCTTTTCTATCTTGAGCTATACTCTTTTGGCCATTTATTTGAATGTATGTATTGGACAAATTTCTAGAAGTAGAAATATTTAGTTAAGGGTATTTACATTTAAAATTGTGATAAATACTTCTAAATACTTAAACCAATTTGTGTGTAAGGCAGCGTCTTATGAGAATGTTTGTTTATGGGAATAGGTATTATAAAACAAGCATATGCACTGAATTAATACATGAAAAAATAGGCTAAAGTCTTTGGTGTGTGAATTTTCCTTCCTTCGTCTCTAATGAAGCATTCATTTATACAAATTGCCCTGATGGTTCCTGAACAGAATTGCTTGCCTGGGAACAGTGCTGAGGGTTATTCTATAAACTTTTGAAGGGAGGGAGCTTGAGAAGTTTGAAGAGTCAAAGGGAAGAACTGAGGAACTGATTCGTTGAAGAAGTAAGCTATCCTCTTTGAGAGAGAATTACATGCCCCACGATGGTTGGATCCTGCTGAGAAAATCATCATATATAGGTAAAGGGATATAATTTAGAAGTATAGTAAGTACACACCTAGTAGCAATCTTGTGCTCCGTGGAAGAATTAGTGTCTCAACCCTGTTTGCCTCAACAAAAAATGTTTTAGGAAAGGGTCTATAGTTAGCATAGAAGGGTCTATACCTAGTATTCCAGTGCTATTAATAAGTAGAAGGGAAACTTCAGAATGGCAAACAGAGTGATCCATTCAATACTACTAGAACAAAATGTGCTGCAAAGCAAGACCCAACTTGCCCAACCACACTGTCTGCTTCTAGTGAACTT
>NW_026740008.1:0-19431 GCF_022355385.1 Mustela nigripes | reverse complement strand
CAGGTCCATGCTGTTGCAGACAGGGTAAGAGGGTCTTTTATCACAAACCCTGAATCATAGCCCTGTATCCAAATACAGCAATCATGTGGGGACTCTTAGAGTAACTGTTTTGTAGCATCAAAAATCCCCAGACTGCTACAAGAACCTGATAACATTCACAGCCATTCACCCCTCATGACCAGAATGATCCCAAACCTGTATCATTAAGCACTCACCTCTGAGTGATCCTTGATACAGACAGGAGAATCTCCTAAGCACACAAAAAGCATACATCTTGGAGTATTTAAAGAAAAATCCACATTGAATTGGGAACTTTTCTTGCCTACCTGTTGCACTTTGATTTTCTATGATTTTACCCACATTTACTGAATGTATTGCATTCATGTGTAGTGCACTTCTGAGAAATTCCCACACATATAAAAAATAAGGACTCCATAATATGTTGGTGGAGATTATAGCCATTGCTTACCCTTTCATCCATGCCTTCTTCTTCCCTTATAAGGCATCCCGATTTTGTCTCAGAACAGCGATGTCTGGGTTTGGAGAATCCAAATGGGGCCATGTGCCAGAGATAGAAATGCTCAACCCAGGCTGGGTGAGCACAGAGTGTGGCCAGAGACCAGGGACACCGGAGGGATTGGCTGCTTTTCTCTGAGGGTGCACTGAGGAGTGCGTCCCAAGCTCTCAGCTCCTATGGGGCTGGACACTGAAAGGCTGCCATTTTCATTCCCATCCTCCTAAGCTCTACAGAACGTGTTCAGGGAACAAAAACTCCCGAGACCGAACCCGAGCAGTTTACTTAGTGGGACCCTGGCAAGGACAGTGCAATTCCACCTTGGGCAAATACATTTGAGAATCACAGCAACAGGCCTATCCCTCAGAAGATCAGTAAGAACATTCAGCCAAGACCAAGTTCACCAATCAGCGAGAGCTGTGGAACTCCAGAGCTAGGGGAAAGCAGCACATACAATTCGTGGTGTTTTCCCCATGATTATTAAGTCTTTCAAAGTTATTTTTAATTTTATTCTTTTCTTATTTTATTTTTTATATTTTTCATCTTTCCTATTTTAACGTTTTAACTATTTTATCTTACCAATACTTTTTAAAAAATTCTTTTACATATTCATTGTTATTGTCATATTTTATCCTTTCATTGTAGTTAACCTTATTCTTTGAATACACATAGTTTTTTTTTTCTTTAAAATTTTGGGATACAATTTCTTCTAATAGCTCAAAATATACCCTAAATCTAGTGCATGGCTTTGTTCTATTCTTCAGCCTGATCACATTCTTTCCTCTTTTTCTTTCTTTTTTCAACCAACTTCTTATCTTATCAATTCCTTTTTGAGAATCTTTTTAAATTTTCATCTTTCCAGTCATATTCCACCCCTTCATTGTGTTTACCCTTATTTTTTATATATGTAAGTTTATCTTTCTTTAAAATTTTGGAATGTAGATTCTCCTTACAGTCCAAAATACACCCAAAGTCAAGTGTGTGGCTCTGTTCTATTCACCAATCTAATATATAGATGATATAGATATAGATATAGATATATCTTTTCTTTTTTTCCCCCTTTCTTCTCCCCTGGATGCAGGTCTCTTCTGAATTGGTTAGTGTATATATTTCTAAGGTCACTGCTACCCTTTTAGTATTTTGTTCTCTCATCCATCTATTCTTATCTGTATAAAATGACAAGGTGAAAAAACTCACCACAAAAAAGGAACAAGAGGCAGTACTGACAGCTATGGACCTAACCAATATGGACATTAGTACGATGTTATAACCAGAGTTCAGAATGATGATTATCAAATTGAAAAAAAGCATGGAAGATATTAGAGAATCCCTTTCTGGAGAAATAAAAGAACTAAAATGTAACCAAGTTGATTTATTCCTGGGCTGCAAGGTTGGTTCAACATCCACAAATCAATCAATGTGGTACCATACATTAATAAAAAATAAAGAACAAGAACCATGTGATACTCTCTATCCATGCTGGAAAAGCATTTAACAAAGTACAGCATTTTTTCTTGATCAAAACTTTTACAGTGGAGGGATAGAGGGTACATACCTCAATATCATCAAAGCCATCTATGAAATCCCACAGTGAATATCATTCTCAATGGGGAAAAACTGAGAGCTTTTCCCCTAATGTCAGGAACATGGCAGTAATGTCCACTATCACTACTGCTATTCAACATAGTACGAGAAGTCCTAGCCTCAGCAATCATATAACAAGAAGAAACAAAAGGTATCCAAATTGGCAGAGAAGTTAAACTCTCACTTCCCGCAGATGATGTGATACTTTCTGTAGCAAACCCAAAAGACTCCACTCCAAAATTGCTAGAATTCATACAGGAATTCAGTAAAGTGTCAGGACATAAAATCAATGAACAGAAATCAGTTGCATTTGTAAACACCAACAACAAGACAGAAGAAAGAGAAATTAAGGAGTTTATCCCACTTACAATTGCATTGAAAGCCATAAGATACCTAGGAATAAACCTAACCAAAGAGGAAAAGAATCTATACCCAGAAAACTATAAAGTACTCATGAAAAAATAGAGGAAGACACAAAGAAATGGAAAAACGTTCCATGCTTTTGTATTGGAAGAATAAATATTGTGAAATTGTCTATGCTACCTAAAGAAATATACATATTTAATGCAATCTTTATCAAAATACCATCAATTTTTTCCCCAAAGAAATGGAACAAATAATCTTAAACTTTATATGGAGCCAGAAAAGAACCCAAATAGCCAGGAGCATGTTGAAAAAGAAAACCAAAGTTGGTGTCATGACAATTCCAGAATTCAAGGTCTATTACAAAGCTGTCATCATCAAGACAGTATGGCACTGGCACAAAAACAGACACAGAGGTCAATGGAACAGAATAGAGAGCTCAGAAATGGACCCTCAACTGGTCTTCAACAAAGCAGGAAAGAATGTTCAATGAAAAAAGACACTCTCTTCAACAAATGGTGTTGGGGAAATTGGACAGTTACATTCAGAAAAATAAAACTAGTCTATTTCCTTATTCCACACACAAAAATGGATGAAAGGCCTTGATGTGAGACAGGAATCCATCAAAATCCTTGGGAAGAACATAGGCAGCTACCTCTTCGACCTCAGCTGCAGCAACTTCTTCCTAGAAACATCATGAAAGGCAAGGGAAACAAGGGCAAAAATGAACTATTTGGACTTTATCAAGATCAAAAGCTTTTGCACAGCAAAGGAAACAGTCTACAAAACCAAAAGACAACCAGCAGAATGGGAAAAGATACTGTAAATGACATATCAGATAAAGGACTTGTATCCCAAATCTATAAGGAACTTTTCAAACTCAACTCCCAAAGAACAAAGAATCTAATCAAGAAATGGGCAGAAGACATGAACAGACATTTCTGCAAAGAAGACATCCCAGAGGCCAACAGACACATGAAAAAGTGCTCAACATCACTCGGCATCAGGGAAATACAAATCCAAACCACAGTGAGATACCAGCTCATACCAGTCATAATGGCTAAAATTAATGAGTCAGGAAATTATAGATGTTGGTGAGGATGCAGAGAAAGAGGATCTCACCTACTGTTGGTGGGAATGCAAGCTGCTGCAGCCAGTCTGGAAAACAGTATGGCCGTTCCTCAATACATTGAAAATAGAGCTACACTACGACCGAGCAATTTCACTACTAGGTATTTACCCTAAAGATACAAATGTAGTGATCCAAAGGGGCACGTGCACCCAAATGTTTATAGCACCAATGTCCACAATAGCCAAACTCTATAAGGAACCTAGATGTCCCTCAACAGATTAATGCATAAAGAAGATGTGATATATAGAGAGAATGGAATACTATGCAGCCATCAAAAGAAACAGAATCTTGCCATTTTTCAATGACATGGAGCTAGATGGTATTATGTAAGCAAAATAAGTCAATCAAGAGAAAGGCAATTATCATATGATCTCTCTGATATGAGGAATTTGAGAGGCAAGGTGGGGGGGTTATGGGGTGTAGGGAGGGAGAAAATGAAACAAGATGGGATCAGGAGGGAGATGAACCAAAAGAGACTCTTAATCTCAGGAAACAAACTGAGGGTTGCTGGGGGACAGAAGGGTAGGGAGACGGTGGCTGGGATATGGACACTGGAGCATGTGCTATGGTGAGTGCTGTGAAATATGTAAGCCTGATGATTCACAGACCTGTAGCCCTGGGGCAAATAATGCATTATATATTAATTTAAAAAAAGATCCAGGTAGGTGATGAGAATAGAGCATATGGATCTCCAGATAAGTACAGTCTCCAGATAACGTCAAGACAAGTCTGGATCTCACATGTATTCTTCTGTCAAGTTATTTAGCCAAGGGTTTTTCAGAGTCAAGAATTGCCTAAATCAGAAATGGCTTTTAAATTTTTTTTTTAATCAAAACCAAACATAGAATTAAAAACATGGTCAAAGAATCATATAGTATGAAAATGCCCAGATTTTAAAAACCACACCTTTATAAAAGGACTCTCCTAGAACTATAGGAAATGGACAACCCAGAAATTAAAATTAAAAACTCAATTCATCAAGGGGTTTGAAGTGGTGGGGGGTGGGAGGTTGGGGTACCAGGTGGTGGGTATTATAGAAGGCACAGATTGCATGGAGCACTGGGTGTGGTGAAAAATTAATGAATACTGTTATGCTGAAAATAAATGAATTAATAAAAAACAAAACAAAACAAAAAAAAAACTCAATTCATTATACCAGGTTAGAGATAGGAGGAAAAAAGAAATACAGAGATGGAAGGTAGTTCTGACATATTTACCCAGCTCAGGCAGAAAAAGAAATTGGATATTCAAAGAAAGCATTTAAATAATATGAGAAAGCCTGAATTAGAAGGTCTAAGAATCTAATTTGGCTCCAAGGAGAAAACAGGGAGACTGGAGGAGACAATACATTTGAGGTCATAACAGTTGAGCATTTCTTTAATCTGATAAAAAATATATGATTTCTCAGCTTTGGGAAACAGGGTGAAAGCCACAGAGTATAAATAGATTGAAAACAAACAAAGCAAAACAAAGAAACGCCAAAATAAAAGTGATGCGTGGGGACATCTGGGTGGCTCAGTGAATTAAGCATTCAGATCTTGGTCTCAGCTCTGGTCTTGATCTCAGGGTCATGAGTTCAAGTTCCATGTTGTTAATAAATAGCAAGCCAGATAGGCTTGGAGACCAAAGGCATCATTTTGTCTTTAGAAGGTCAACACTAATGAAAGAAAAGAAAGAGGAGAGAAGAGAAGAGAAGAGAAGAGAAAAGGAAAGAAAAGAAAAGAAACATCCTATGTATAGATATATGTTGGTGCAAGTCAAGAAAAAAAGGGAAAGATAAGACCTGTGTTACTTACCCCAGAACAATCAGCAAAAGTAGAACCAAAGAAAGTTAAATAACACCTTTAGTGAACTGAGCCCAAAGATCAACACAGAGATATATACTTGGTCAAACACTTATTCAAATAACAGGGAAAAACAGATGATTTCTGGAGAGGTCATTAAAGAAACTGAAGATGAATGATCTCAGAATGGAATTTTGAGATATCTGGATGCTCAGCAAATATACAAGTAGGCAAAAATGATATCTCCATCAAGTAAGTACTGTTTCCCAAGCCAGGATGAAAACTGCAAGTTGGAAGCAAACCCGTAAGCAGAAGTGACGTAGGGTCAGAAGTAACGTGTATGGTGATCAGATTTGAAGTGTTCTCATTCTTTTTGGAATAACATACGTGTATTCATTACTTTGCATTTTAAGTTAATTTGGCATGTTAAACTTTGAAGAATAATTTAAAAGTGACTGTGTACTTCCATAATAGTGCAGTGGTTGTAGTTACAAAAATAATACTTACACTGAGTCGATCCAAAAGAAGAAAGGAGGATAGAAGCATAAATCCATCAGGATAAATAGCAAAAAAAATTGAGTAAAAATATATAAAAATGGATCAGTACTCATACTAAATGTAAATGGACTTAACATGACAACTCAAAGGCTGTATCGACTTTGGATAATTTATTTAAAAACATAGGTACATATAAGTACCCATAAATGTTTTTGATGAAGATGTTGGAGAAGATATTAGGCAAACACTAATGAACAAGACAGAAAACTGAGGCATGTTCATGAATAGTAAGACAGACATGCTTGGAGATCAAAAGCATTATTTTGTCTTTAGAAGGTCAATGCCTAAGAATACATTGTCTGATTCAAAGTAAAGAATTCTGATTCTCAGCTCCGACATGAACTAGCTGTGTGGCCTAGACAAATCACTTACCTTCTCTGGACCTAATTTTCCAGATCTGTCACTTGGGGATCATGACAGCATGGATCACTCGAGGTGGTGAGGATTAAAGGAGAGTCCACTTGGTAAGTCTTGCATAAACACTTGCATGATTTGGGGTGACTTCTCCCATTCTTCTACCTGACTCCAGGGCCTTGCTCCATGCCAGGCACATGATAGTGGCTCAGATTGCTGAAGGAATCAAATCTCATTTCTGTGGCCCTTTGGCTGTGGGCCCAGAGAACCAAAGCAGCTCCCAGAACACCCTCCCCACCTGGGCCGGCTCTGGGGTGTTTTTCCATCAGACCTGGTGACTTGGTGGAGAGGGAACCTTGGCCTTGTCACTACCTTTGTGCTGAGTTCAGTGGAGCTGGGATGGCAGCGGCTCCTTCGGGAGAGCCCCTCCCCACAGATGCTAGAAGTGAAGTGGGGAAGGCTGGAGTGGGAATAGAAGCCCCTCCAGAGTTGGCCTTGCACCCCATGGGGAGCAAGTTACTAGTACAGGAGAGCAGGCCTCAAGCTAGCACCACTGCTCCCTGCTGTGTGCCTGTGGACATATCCCTCCACCCCTCCTGAGCCTTGCTTCCTGGACAATGGGCTGTCGATGACATGGGTGGCCCCTAGAATTATTGAGAAGCAGGTGAAGAGTGGAGCATACAGTAAGCACTTCTTAAATGTACAGGCACTGCTGTCTCAGCTTTTCCTGTAGAACTCCAGAATTCCACAGATAAGGAAACTGAGGCCCAGAGAGTGCCAGGGACTTGTCCAAGGTCACTGAGTCTGTATATTGCTGGTTCCAGCTGTGGCTTTAACCATTCTCCCTGCTCAGTCCCCAAACAACCAGCAAGGTTGTGCTTCTGGGTCGACCAGGCAGGGGTCTCCCTAGAGCAGAGGGGTTGGGTGGGAGGGGGGTGGTAGAGAGCAATAGGAACAGTCACCTTTACCCAGGGCCTTGTTCTCTCATGAAATCCTAAAAACTCTATGAAAGCGCTATTGTCAGCCCCATTTTACAGATGAGGGAACAGGGGCTCAGAGAGGTGACTGTAGCTTGCCCAGCAATACAGTGAAAAAAGGATCCTCTCGACCTCAACACCCCAGCACCAGATTTGTTGAACAAAGGAAGCAACAGTGGACATCCAGGGACACCCAGTGTGAATTCTACAGTTTTAGGAGTTCAATCTGCCTTCCCCAACCTGGAGATGGAGAGAGGACCATAACAGCATCTCTCGTCTGGGGGTCTTTGCAAATTGTCAAAGCTCCAGAGGGCATGCCCTAATCCCACCCTACACACCTGCTCTACCTCTGGTTGGCAGAAGCCTTCCCTGCATACCTTCAGGAGCTGCAGATGGGCGTCAGGGTGTCATTCAGAATTCTGGGGACATGTGGAACCAGCACTGCCTCCCTTTCACCCTCTCCACCAGGCAGCACACAGAGGCTCACCAGTCTCTCTCCCTGGGGTTACCCTGGACTGCTCCAGCCTCCAGCCAGTAACCTAGGGCCTTAGCAGCCCACTGGGTCTTAGAAGGTCCTCTCCTCCCTGCCTGGAAGAGTGTCTCTCCCCTTTCCCTGTGCTTCCTGAGCCCTTTGGCCTCCAGTGTGAAGGTCCAGGTTTTGGGTCCTGCCTACCTTCCAGCCTCTGAAGGCACTGTCTCCATTGTGCCCCCCCACCCACAGGAGACATAGGATGGCTTCTCAGCTTCCATTCCCCCAGGGAGGGACTCCCAATCACGAGGTCCAACAGGAAGAACCACGTCTTGGTTGGAAACACGAATTCCAGGGACAGTGATTTCTGGGGATGTCTGTGGACAATTACATTCTGAGTCCTGCTGCCCACTTGTCCTCTGACATCCAGTGAACTCCTGTCCTCTCTGACCCTGGGTTTCCTTTACTCTGCCATGAGTAGTGTAGAGATTACTTATACCTTTTTAAAACCCCACCAATATTTTTTTTCCTGACATTTTTTTAGATTATTTCTTTTCAGTGTAACAGCATTCATTGTTTTTGCACCACACCCAGTGCTCCATGCAATCCGTGACCTTTCTAATACCCACCACCTGGTTCCCCCAACCTCCCACCCCCTGACCCTTCAAAACCCTCAGATTGTTTTTCAGAGTCCATAGACTCTCATGGTTTTCTTACAGAAACACCCAAGAGTTCCCCATGGTTTGTTTTCTCCTACATGGAGAGGAGAGGGAATCCCAGCTTGGAGAGCTGCAGGTGCAGGCCTGGTGGTCACTGGTTAAGGGGCATTGACTGGCCTTTAACCATGTAACGATGATGATCACAAACTCATACACATGGTTTAATTGTGCCGCCCCTGAGCTAAGTTCTTCACTTACATTAATGTGTTTCTTCACATCATCTTTGGGAAGTGGATACTGTGGGCCACTCTGTCTTGCAGATAGGAGAGCCAAGGCAAGCAGAGGGTTAACCACCTGTCCCAAGTCACCCAGACGGGAAGGTTTTGCTGACTTGAGTCCATTCTCTGAGCTGTGTCCTAACCAGTCTTCTTTGCCTGAGCAGACCTTGGTGCCTGAACTACCTTCATCTGTGGAGGTCTTAGAGCATGCTGGAGTGTGGTGGGGAAGGAGAGAAGGTGCTATGCAGCCCGTACATCAGGCTTGAGAGCAGGAGCCTGCCTGTCCTCTGAGCCCAGTCTTGCCCCTCTCCAGGGAGTAGGGATTTATGGATAGAAGCCCAACTAGGCAGGAAGGGTAGACAAGGGCCTGCACCCTCAGGAGCTGAGAGGTGACACCTTCTGCCCTGTTCCCAGGGGAGGGTGGTTGGGAAAGATGGAGCAGCAAGCCAAAGAGAGAGGAGTTGAAATGGGAGAGCAGAGCAGGGGAGAGGGAGGGAGGAGGGACACATAAAGGGAAAGAAGGTCAACCACCATTTTTAATTTTTAGATTCCTAGTGTTGATGACACAGAGGCAATCTGGTCAGTCCTCATTTTCCAGAAAGCAAATGGAGAACAGATTGTTTACTCAAGCTTGTTGACATTATGGTGACAACATTAACCCCAATAACTGTAATCTGAACACTTAGCATGGGCCAGTCTCTTTTCACAGACTAGCTCCTTAACCCCCCGGACAGGTCTTGTGTTCCAAGTTTCCATTTTACCTACAAGGAAACTGAGTCTCAGAGAGGTGAAGTGACCTGCCCAGAGCTGCACAGCACTGGACAGGCTATAATCAAACCCAAGTTCCCAGATTCCAAGTGCCAGAGACTCGACCACCCAGTGTCCCATGGTCCAAGGAAATTTCTCTTTTTTGAGCTCCTACTATGTGCTGGGCACCATGTGAGGTATGAGGGATACAGAGATGAATAAGACAGACCCATTCTATGGCCAGTTTTTCATGTGTCCTCTGCACTGGGAACCTTGAGGGTAGAGCGAACTTGTTGCCAGCATCTACTACAGAGCATGGCACATGGTGGGGTCTCAGTTAATGTTGGCTGAGTAAATGCATCCTCATGTGGCCTTGCTTGCTTCACCCTTTACATCCCTAACATTCCACATTCACATTTCTTCCTCCAGGTCTTCTTTGCCCCAAACTGCTTCCTCTTCTCCTTTTATCGAATCGTCCACTAGAGGATTTCTTGACAACTAAAAAGAAGAAAAGAATTGGAAATATCAGAGCCCCCCCCCCCCCGCAACACCCACCAGGGCAGGAAAATGCTCACATTGGGGGGCTGTGTGACTTCCTGGAGCTCCTGCTGCAAGGGGGCCCAGCCATTCTGATTCCCCACCCTGCTCCCTGCCCACCACTCAGGGCTGCTCAGCATGGTTCAGCAGTGCAGACCTGGGTCAGGAGCCAGGGTGACACCAGTAAAGCTGTTGAGGGGGCCAGCAGAGAGACCTGAAAGACATTGAAGGTGTAAGAACCTCCAGTACCTGCATGGCGCCGGGTTCTTTGGAAGAACCATCCAAAGAGGGAAAGGGGAAGAAACACAAAGTGGAGATCAAAGGTAAGGATGCAAGAAAATGAAAAGAGAGGACTATAGTGATAAATTGCAGGCACAGTTTTGCCCATTCTGTGCGAGTCTTCAACATCTTCAAAGTAGTCTTTGAGGGGACAGGGCAGCAATGACATTGGGATGTCCGTGGAAAAGAAAGTGGAGAAGAAGGGGAGCTAAGGACTCAGAGCGGGCCCTGCTGCTCCCAGGATTATGTCTGCAGATCTCGGGATCTGCTGTCCCCTGATCTGAGGACAGATTCTGTCCTCAGCTTTGCAGTTGACTGATAAATGCAGCTTCCCTGGGCTATGGGACCACTGAGGCCACCCCAGCACGATGGCAGTATGTGGGACCACTGTACACTTGAGTATTTGCAGGCATGTACATGAATGCCAGAACTGCCTTGCTCTGTGACTAATGATCTCATGGTTAAGTGGTAAATGCTTGTTAGTGGCCAGCGCAACAACATTGGGACCCATGCTTGGGTTCACAGTTTGGCTTTTCCAACCTAGGCAGTCAAGAGCATGGGCCATCCCTCTCTGCACCTTCTCCTCAAAGAGAGGGAATGGCCAACAAACCCCCAGGTCCAGAGGTGGTGAGAGAGGAACGTGGTGTTGTATGTAAAGTGTGCAGGGGTAATGAGATTTCTGAAGGGAGATCTGACACTTGCTTTGGGCTGGGTACATGGGAAATACCTCCCGAGGGAACACACATACACTCACATTCACAGTCATACCATGCAGACTTACATACACACACAACTCTCACACACACATGAACCCAAACCACCTAAGTAACTAAGTTGCTTGCAGAGCCCATAGATTGTGGCCAAAGCTCTCTGCTGAGCATTCATGGCACCCCATCCCTCCATTCCGGCAGGACCCAGAATCAGGGTAGCCACGCAGGCCAAAGCAGACAGGAAAGCCCCACCTTCTTCAGCACTGAGGTACTTCTTCAGCACGTGATTCCAGAATATGTACAATTTTAGATTCTTTTTGCATCCATCTGTGATTAAAAAGTATGAAGATCATATCATCTTGTACACTGTATACATATGGCTTTGTTCTCTTGATTTTATGGAAACAGATGGGATACACAGCCCCCAAAAGAAAAAGTTTGGGCTTTTCATGGCAGACCTCTCAAGTGCATTTTGGTCAGCAAATACAGACTTCTTTGTCAAGGAGGAGGCTTTTTTTTTTTAAATTTCATTTCAGTGTTAACAGTATTCATTGTTTTTGCACCACACCCAGTGCTCCATGCAATCCGTGCCCTCCTTAATACCCACCACCTGGCTCCCCCCACCCTCCCAACGCACCTTCAAAACCCTCAGGTTGTTTTTCAGAGTTCATAGTCTCTCAGCATTCACCTCCCCTTCCAATTTCCCTCAACTCCCTTCTCCTCTCCATCTCCCCATGTCCTCCATGTTATTTGTTATGATAAGAGGGGGATTTCTTACTGAGAAAATTGCTTACTGCCATACACTTTGTAACTGATGCTGTCGATTTTTGCTCTATTTTTTTCCCCCAGTGAGTAAAGTGATAAAACTTTATTAAGTCAGGATACAGAAAAAGCTCTCAAGAGTGAGAGGGGTCTCGACAGGGTCGCCAACGAGGGCCTTTAAGGTTGGTCTTTTAGAGACAGCTAACCAGGGAACTTAAAATCTTTTAAGATCTCTATTGATAACACATTCAGTGGCTTAATTCTTTTTTAGGGGCTGGTTATTCTTTGTTGATCACAGGTGATTATCATAACGATATGTACCCCACAGGACCCACACCACATGCCTGTGGCAGGGTGGTCCTCCATCCCAAATGCCTCTGGTTTCTCCACACCTTCACATTTTGGGGATTTCTGTGAACCTGATCCCATAGTCCCCTATCTATCTCTCCCTACCAGCCCCAATTATCCCTTACCCATTCCTCCCCGTGGAATAGTAACCCTAACTGCTGTTAGGGAATGGGATGATGCCTGCTTTGTTTCCTGATGAAATGGGATGGCAGGCTGTGTGACAGTTAGAATCTATCCATTGTTAAAATGTTTGTCCTGGGGGCACCTGGGTGGCTCAGTGGGTTAAATAAAGCCTCTGCCTTAGGCTCAGGTCATGATCTCAGGGTCCTGGAATTGAGTCCCACATCAGGCTCGTTGCTCAGCAGGGAGCCTGCACTTCCCGTCCCCCTGCCTGCCTCTCTGCCTACTGTGATCTCTGTCTGTCAAATAAATAAATAGAATCTTAAAAAAAAAAAAATGTCCTGCCCGGAGCGATTCAATGCCATCCTTATTAAAATACTACTGGCATTTTTCAAAGCGTTCAAACCAACAATGCTAAAATCTGTATGGTAGAAGAAAAGACCCTGAATCACCAAAGGGGAATGATGAAAAAGAAAAAAAAAGCTGGGGCATCACGTTGCCTGACTTCAAGCTGTATTACCAAGCTGTGATCACAAAGACAGCATGGTATTGGCACAAAAACAGACACATAGACCAGTAGAACAGAATAGAGACTCCAGAAATGGACCCTCAACTTGATGGTCATCTAATCTTTGACAAATCAGGAAAAAATATCCAATGGGAAAAAGAGAGTCTCTTGAATAAGTGGTGCTGGGAAAATTGGATGGCTATATATACAAGAATGAAACCGGACCATTCCCTTACACCATAAACAAAACTAAATTCAAAATGGATGGAAGACCTCGATGTGAGACAGGAATCCATCAAAATCCTAGAGGAGTACATAGGCAGTAACCTCTTCGACATCAGCCACAGCAGCTTCTCTCAAGACATGCCTCCAAAGGCAAGTGAAACAAAGCCAAAAATGAACTGTCTGGGCTTCACCAAGATAAAAAGCTTCTGCACAGCAAAGGAAACAGGCAACAAAACTAAGAGGCAGCCCACACAATAGGAGAAGATATTTGCAAATGACATTACAGATAAGGGGCTGATATCCAAGATCTATGAAGATCTTCTCAAACTCAACACTCAAAAAACAAATAGTCCAGTCCAAAGATGGGAAAAAGACTTGAACAGACACTTCTCCTAAAAAGACATGCAATGGCTAATAGACAGACGAAAAAATGCTCACCATCACTAGCCATAAGACAAATACAAATCAAAACCACACTGATATGCCACCTTATACCAGTTAGAATGGCAACAATTAACAAGTCAAGAAACAACAAATGTTGGCGAGGATGTGGAGGAAGGGTAAACCTCTTACACTGTTGGGTGGTTCGAAACGCCAGCTGGTATAGCCACTCTGGAAAACAGTATGGAGTTTCCTCAAGATGTTAAGAATAGAGCTACTCTTCCACCCAGCAATTGTGCTACTACATATTCACCTCATAGATACAGATGTAGTGAAAAGAAGGGACACATGTACCCCAATGTTCATAGCAGCAGTGTCCACAATAGCCAAAGTGTAGAAGGATCCAAGATGCCCTTCAACAGATGAATGGATAAAGAAGATGTGGTCCGGGACACGTGGATGGCTCAGTGGGTTGGGGCTTCTGCCTTCGGCTCAGGTCATGATCTCAGGGTCCTGGGATAGAGTCCCGCATTGGGCTCTCTGCTCATCAGGGAGCCTGCTTCCTCCTCTCTCTCTCTCTCTCTCTCTCTGCCTACTTGTGATCTCTGCCTGTCAAATAAATAAAATCTTAAAAAAAAAAAAAACACCAAACTGTGGAAAGAACCGAGATGGCCTTCAACGGATGAATAGATAAGGAAGATGTGGTCCATATACACTATGGGGTATTATGCCTCCATCAGAAAGGATGAATACCCAACTTTTGTATCAGCATGGAGAGGACTGGAAGAGATTATGCTGAGTGAAATAAGTCAAGCAGAGAGAGTCAATTATCATATGGTTTCACTTTTTTGCGGAGCATAACAAATATCATGGAGGAAAAGGGGAGTTAGAGAGGCGAAGGGAGTTGAGGGAAATTGGGCGGGGAGGTGAACCATGAGAGACTATGGACTCTGAAAAACAACCTGAGGGTTTTGAAGGTGCGTGGGGTGGGAGAGTGGGGGAGCCAGGTGGTGGGTATTAAGGAGGGCACGGATTGCATGGAGCACTGGGTGTGGTGCAAAAACAATGAATACTGTTAATACTGAAAAGAAATTAAAAAAAAAACAAAGAAGATGTTGTCCATATATACAATGGAATATTATTCAGCCATCAGAAATAATGAATACCCACCATTTGCACTGACATGGATGGAGCTGGAGGGGAATATGTTAAGGAAAGAAGAGTCAAGCAGGGAAAGACAATTATTGTATGGTTACACTCATCTGTGGAACATAAGCAATAGCATGTAGTGCCATAGGGGAAGGGAGGGAAATCTGAAAGGCAAGAAATCAGAGAGGGAGATGAACCATGAGAGACTATGGACCCCAAGAACCAACCTGAGGGTTTCAGAATGGAGGAGTATAGGGGGAAGGGGTAAGAGGGTGATGGGTATTGAGGAGGGTATATGCTGAGATTGGGTGTTATAAGTAAAGAATAGATCATTGAGCACTACATCAAAAACTAATGATGTACTACTCTACAGTGGCTAAATTAATATAATAAAAAAATATATAAAAAACCAATCTGGGGTTCCTGGGTGGTTCAGTGGGTTAAGCCTCTGCCTCCCTACCATGAGACCATGATCTAGAGACAAAGAATTTCTAGAACCTGCAGGCTCCCACTTCTCAGATTCCCTTCAGAACAGGATGTGGCAACCATCTGCCCTTTGGACCACATGCCCCAGCATTCCCTCTAAGAGGAAGAGGATTCTTTCTCAGGCTCCTTTCAGCCTGAGAAAGGAGCAGCCTGAGAAAGGAGCCTGGGAACAGAGGAGGGGTCCTAGATGAAATATCCCTTTAATCTGAAGAGTCTGATGGAACATGGCCTCTGGGATTGGGTTTGGTGAGAGCCCCATTCAGGGAAGATCAAGAACAAGGCAAAAAGCTATTACTAATGCCACTCAGTGTAGAAATGTAGGGTCTTCCCCTAGAAATAGAGATGGGAAAAGGATCACGAGATCTGGGGTTGAAGGGCCTCATCTTGGTGCTAGGCTCCCCAAACACAGGCACTACATCCTTGCTGTCATTCAGCACCCTCTCCAGCCTCCCTTTTCCCTGACACCAACTGAATATGCTGTGGCTCCTTCTCTTTAGTCATGATCGCTCCCGCTGTCTGCTCAGAGGTGAGACCCATCATGAACTGAAGTCATTCCTGACAGACTCAAGGGATTTCTGAAAATGTTATTTTCCTCTCAGGACCCTGGGAACACTTTCCTCAATGGTGTTGGGATTTTGTCAGATGAAACCAGATGTATTTGGCATACGATAGACTGCACACATTTTTAAGTCATACAATGCCGTAAGTTCTGACACACAACACACCCATGAGGCAAGGGGCGGGATTTTCTTTGTCTTTTTCGAAATGATAAGTTCACACCAGCAACTGTGCTATTTAGGGAGACATAAATCCTGGAAACACACACACACACACACAAAACTACATACCTATTCAGAATCACACCTCGTCTGTTCACACAGAGACACAGCCCACCTCCACATACACAAACTCACTACCTGAACACTAAAGAGCCACTTACAAAGATATGACCATGGTTATGCACATAGAAAACCCATTGTTTCACCACACCTCTGATCTCCATTCCAGTGGGAACCCAGGATCTGATGGTGCCCCTGACTACAGACAGTGAGAGACTGATTCCAGAATATACACCTCTTTGGGCAGCACCTGAAGGTATGGAAAGGAGGGCACCATGAGGCTCAGGTCATTTTGTATACTGTCTGACTTCATGATCTTTAATTCTCTCAATGACATTAGGAAACCAGAGGGAACCCAGTGTTTGGCCCCCACGGTAAGGAAACAAGACGCCTGTAGGAAAGTGTTTTTCCTTGGAGATGTGTCTGCCCAGTCCACTCAGGATGGTGCCTACAAAATGCTTCATCCAAGCAGGGAAACTGTTGCTGAGGGAAAGAATGCCACCACCGCAATTCTTTTTTTTTTTTTTTTTTAAGTATCATTGGTGAAGTTCAACCAACCTTTATTTGTCTATACATATTAGGTACATACTAAGTGTTTAACAAATGCGTTTGTTCACAGAATCCAAAATCATTTTAACTAATGTAATAATAAAGCTAGAAAAGTCTAGTGTAGACTACTGCTGGTCTAAAATGAAAGCATGATCTACTAACTATAGAAAGTTCTTTTCAGCAAGAACACTTGGGCTCCCTGCTTTATGTATCTTGTATAGGTACCTCATAAAAGTTTATCAAATTTAAAAGTTAAATAAGAAATAACCATGAGAGACTATGGACTCTGAAAAACATTCTGAGGGTTTTGAAGGGGTGGGGGGTGGGAGGTTGGGGTACAGAGTCGTGGGTATTATAGAGGGCACGGTTTGCATGGAGCACTGGGTGTGGTGCAAAAATAATGAATACTGTTATGCTGAAAATAAATAAAAAATATATTTTAAAAAAAGAAAGAAATTACTTTCTTAGCTTTAAGAAGTGAGGTTATATGAGAATATTTCTATAATTTGAAAAAAACAGTATCAATACCTTTTCTAAATAATGATAAATTTACACCATTTTCTTTCTTTTTTCTTTTGTACACCATCGCAATTCTAACCAGGTTTGCTGTTGCCATTGGCGAATGTCCTCTCAAATCAGATGATGGTTGACAAGAGACAACCACTCAGCACTCTCCCCAAAAGGAAATTATATATATATATGTCCTCTCAAATGTGTGTGTATGTGTAATTGTGTAATTACACATACACACACATTCAGACACATATACAGTTGAAACATCATTTTATTTCCATATACAAGCAATTTATATTAGGAAAATGAATTTTTTAATATTATGTTCAATTCGCCAAAATGTATGATCTGATTTTCACCTGAATTTCATGAAAGAAACCAAGAAAACAATGCTTGTTCCTTGGGTGAAGACAGGCATGCTCACCTTGGCAATACGCCATTCTTTCTGCACTTCCATGCTCTGGCGAGGCCACACTCAGACTGAGCCGATGTCCACATCTAGACAGACATCAAGAATGTACCTGTCAGCACATTGGTAGTGCTGCTCAAGATTAATTCGGGGAGGGGCACCCAGAGGGCTCAATCCTTTCAGCATCGGCCTTCCGCTCAGGTTATGATCACTGTAATCTCGGGACTGGCAAGCTCCCCACAGGAGGAGGATCGGGAACAAGGGTAAATATATTTTTGATACCAAACTCCGTATAAAAATGTAGGGCCTTCTGCAATTGCATTACTGGGTATTTATCACAAAGATACAGATGTAGTGAAAAGAAGGGCCAACTGTGCCCCAATGTTTATAGCAGCAATGGCCACAGTCGCCAAACTGTGGAAAGAACCAAGATGCCAGTCAAGAGATGAATCGATAGGAAGGTTTGGTCCATATACACTATGGAGTATTATGCCTCCATTAGAAAGGATGAATACCCGAGGGAGGACTCAAGATGGCAGAGAAGTAGCAGGCTGAGACTACTTCAGCTAGCAGGAGATCAGCTAGATAGCTTATCTAAAGATTGCAAACACCTGCAAATCCATTGGCAGATTAAAGAGAAGAACAGCAATTCTAGAAACAGAGAAACCCCCACTTTCTGAAAGGTAGGACTGGCGGAGAAGTGAATCCAAAGTGACAGGAAGATAGACCCCGGGGGGAGGGGCCGGTTCCCGGCAAGCGACGGAGCAATGGAGCACAAAATCAGGACTTTTAAAAGTCTGTTCCACTGAGGGACATCGCTCCAGAGACTAAATTGGGGCAAAACCCATGCAGAGTCAGCGTGGCCTCAGGTCCCGCAGGGTCACAGAAGGATCGGGGGTGTCTGAGTGTCGCAGAGCTTGTGGGTACTGGAATGGGAAAGCCGGCTACAGAGACAGAGCTGACAGTAAGCCCACAGCTTGGGATTACCTTGAACCGGTCGCAGGATCGGTGAGCTCAAAGCCTGGCCGGAGGTCAGGCAGACGGGAGTTACTGGGTGCTGTTCTCTGAAGGCGCACTGAGGAGTGGGGCCCTGAGCTCTCGTCTCCTCCAGGCCTGAGACCAGGAGGCCACCATTTGTATTCCCGTCCTCCGGAACTCTAGGGAAAGCACTCAGGGAACAAAAGCTCCTAAAAGCAAAGCCGAGCGGATTACTCAGCCGGCCCCTGGTAAGGGCAGTGCAATTCTGCCTGGGGCAAAGATACTTGAGAATCACTACACCAGGCCCCTTGCCCAGATGATCAAAAATAAATTCAGCCAAGATCAAGTTCACCTACCAAGGAGTACAGTTTCAATACCAAGGAGAGCAGCAGAATTCCAGAGGAGGAGAAAGCAAAGCATGGTACTCATGGCTTTCTCCCTGTATTTTTTAGTCTTGCAGTTAATTTCTTTTTTTTACTTTTCATTTTTATCTCTTCTTCTGCTAAAATTTTTTTTTACTTTTACCCTTTTCTTTTTTAATGTTTTTTAAATAGTGTAATATATATATATATATATTTATACTTTTCTTTATTCATTTTCCTTTTTTAATTCTTTTCGTTTTTTTTTTACTTTTTTTTTCTTTCTTTTTGAACCTCTTTTTATCCCCTTTCTACCCCCTCACGATTTGGAATCTCTTCTGATTTGGTTAAAGCATTTTTTCATGGGGTTGTAGCCACCCTTTTAGTATTTTACTTGTTCCTTCATATACTCTTATCTAGACAAAATGACAAGGCGGAAAAATTCACCACAAAAAAAAAAAAAAAAAAGAACAATAGGCAGTACGGAAGGCTAGGGACCTAATCAATACAGACATTGGTAATATGTCAGATCTAGAGTTCAGAATGACAATTCTCAAAGTTCTAGCCGGGGTCGAAAAAGGCATGGAAGATATTAGAGAAACCCTGTCGGGAGATATAAAAGCCCTTTCTGGAGAAATAAAAGAACTAAAATCTAACCAAGTTGAAATTTAAAAAGCTATTAATGAGGTTCAATAAAAAATGGAGGCTCTCACTGCTAGGATAAATGAGGCAAAAGAAAGAATTAGCGATATAGAAGACCAAATGACAGAGAATAAAGAAGCTGAGCAAAAGAGGGACAAACAGCTAAAGGACCATGAGGGGAGAATTCGAGAGATAAGTGACACCATAAGACGAAACAA
>NW_026740007.1:0-19480 GCF_022355385.1 Mustela nigripes | reverse complement strand
AAAAAAAAAAAAAACTTATTGTGGGGTGCCTGGGTGGCTCAGTGTGTTACTTGTCTGCCTTTGGGGGTGCTGGGATCCAGTCCATCGGGCTCTCAGCTGGGAGCCTGCTTCTCCCTCTCCCGCTCACCTCCTCCCCAGCTGTGCTCTTTCTCTCTCTTGCACACTCTCTCTCTCAAATAAATAAATAAAATCTTAAAAAAGTTATTGAGCATTTAGTATGTATCAAGCTCTAAGCATTTTACATGTAACAAACTCAGTGAATAGGTACTATTACTCCACTTCTCACATGAGGACACTGAGGCACAGAGAGATTAATTAAGTTGCTCAGTGTCTCACAGCCAATATGTCCCAGAGCCAGTTTAACCAGGCTATTGTGGTCCCAGAGTTCATGCTCATAGCTACAATAATGTATTACAAATGTCAGGATAGAGAGCAGGCGGTCGTTCTGTGACTGTTGGCACTTCAGGCAGCAACTGGAGCGGAAGAACATCCGAGCTCAACCACCTTTTCCAGATCAAAACTCAAAGGGCTCTAGTAAGATATTATCTTTGTTAATGAAAATGGGAATGATGCCATGGCAGATAAAATAATTCCCCTCCCGCCATTTTTAAGCTCTGAGACTGTAGGCAAGTCACTTGATCTCCGGGTTTCGGGTGTTTCTTTTCTTTTCTTTTCTTTTTTCTTTTTTCTTTTAAGATTTTATTTATTTATTTGACAGATCACAAGTGGGCAGAGAGGCAGGCAGGGGACAGTGTGGGGGGCGGGGAGCAGGCTGCCCACTGAGCAGAGAGCCCGATGCAGGGCTTGATCCCAGGACCCTGAGATCATGACCTGAGCCGAAGGCAGAGGCTTAACCCACTGAGCCAGCCAGGCATGCTAGGGCTTTATAAAAAGATGTTAGTAATAGCCAAGCCTACTGGAATTTGCATTTTTCTGAAGTCACCTACCAGTTATAAGACCTAACAACTGATGGTTCTAATAATAAAGAAGAAAATAAAAAACATTTCTCCCCAGATTTCCCTGCACAGAGCAGAAGACTACAAAGAGAGCCGTACTCCAGAGCCCTCTGAGTGCAGGACAATGCAGAAGGCCTTGAGAAATAACATCAAGAGTAAGAATGTTCCCTTCTAAACTGCATAAACTTCATGTCACAAAATGGATTCACCTCCATTAAGAGAACATCATTTCTTCAAGGAAAACCTTCTGGAACATTCAAATTGGGCCAGCTTCCTCATCCTCACCTCCCACCCTACCCGCCCCCCGCCCATAGTCTCTTCTGCAACCCACCCTGTAATTCTCCCTCATAGCACCTGACACACTTGAATAGTTTATTTGTAATAATATGTTTGATAACTGTCTTTCACTAGACTGAGAGTTTCCTGAAGGGGAAATGGTCCATTTTATTCACAGAATCCCCCACTCCAAATAAAGTGCCTGCCTGGCAGACAGTAAATGTTCACATATGTATTGCCGGTCTCATTTAATCTTTACAACAACCCAGGGAGGTAGGCGGGTTTATGCCTTTCCTCCATCTACTCACTGCTACCCACAAGGTTGGGACTCGGACTCCAGGTTTTCTATACCCAGTTGAGGATGCATCCCATCGCCATGCTGCCTTTGCGCCCAAAGACTAATTTTGCTATACATCTGTATCCAAAGAGGATGAGTTAGTTGGTGTCACCCTCTGTTCATACCAGTGTAGCTGAGAAGACTAATGAGGGACCAGTGGTCCCTAGCCCCGAGCAGTGGCACAAGGCTCTCCTTTGATCTGAAGTCGCAGCTGTTCCTTATGATGTACATGAAAGTCTGTGTGTGCTGAAGGCGACCATACAGATGTTACGGCTTTGGCTGGGACAAAAGCTATTTCTCTGCTCTGCTTTCAACCTAGGGACATGGTTCCCCTCTGCCAGGATGTGTCTTTAGGACAACAGACTATTGTTTTCATACCACAATGAGCTTTGAAAAACACTTGTCATTGAATTTAATACTGTCAATTATCAGAAATCACTATGTTCTCATGATTGGCACATCTTGAGAACAGCTCTGAGGGTTAAAAATATTTTCTAAAAGAGTGATTGTATGGCCTTGCCCAGATGGAGGCTGCTTTCTCCTAGGGGGCTGCCCTTTTCTAGCCTCACAGTTGAGTCTTAAGAATATCCATGTTCTGCTGCCTTTATCATTCCATTTGGTTTCACTATTTTCTCTGCAACTCATTCACTCATTTTCAGCACTTGTATGTCATTAATGTATGTAGAGTGCTAGGCACAGGGTGGGTAACTAGAGGAATACAACACAATTCCTGATCTCAAAGATCTCACCATCTACAGGGATATCAAATATAGTAAACTAACCATAATAAAAAAGGAGTTCTTCTACTGAAGAGTCGCCATCAGGAGAGAGTGTCTTCTAGGTTTTAATCTCATGCTGGTCAGTATGTTCTCAATACTGCAGCCATGGGCTTTCTAACCATCCTCATCTCCAGCAGGGGTGACACTGTTTGCCTACTCTCTTAGCACCATTAACTTCTCTCTCCTATCTCACTGCTGCAATCCTGCACTGCAGTCCCAGGTGCACCTGAGTGCCTCTGTGCCAGAGGGAGGACTTGGAGGGCAAGGGCTACCTCTTATTGAACCTTATACCCCAGTGACTTCCTACCAGAGTACATGGTACATGGTGGACACATGTGAATAATGGCTAGCTGCATGAAAAAAGGATGGCGGAAGGACTGGCTAATTCTGCTTAAATGACTGGTAGGATATTAAAGAGGATTTCACAGATAAAATGTTTGAGCTAGGGGACAATGAGTTCCTAGAGGGCAAAACTGCATTACCTAACACAGTGCTTTCCATGCATCATCTACTCTACTGCAGGAGTGATAGAGGGAAGAATGGAAGAACAGATGGTCAAATGAGTAAATACATGTGCACATGTTCAAGACATTCTTTTCTATGCAATATATACCTGCTTACAAAGACAGCCAGCAAGTCTTCTCTTTATAAGTACTCTCCTAAGGTTACAGTGTTGTAGCCTCAGCTTAAAGTTTTACTTGTTTTTGTTTGTTTGATAGACTTCTAAAAAAATGGATAGGAGAAAATTCTACATCTGTTTTAATCGCACTGTCTACTCAAGGTCATTTCAAAAGGCAAACCACGTTAAGGGAAGGGTCTCAACTTTGCCTTTACTGACTTGGAACTAAGGCTTCACTGCCACAAGAATGTTTCTAATACCTTCGATCCCCTGCCTTCAATCCTGAAAGCCATCTGCAAAGAAACAACCGAAGAGGGGAGGCCAAAGTGGGGAGATGAGAAGTCAGGAGAGAGGCCTGGGGTATGGGGCTGCCTTGGCTTTCACCAGGCAGGTGATCCTGTGGGATCACCTTTGTGGTCACCTGTGAGTCCTCTGTGGGACTCCAAGAAACCCAGAAAACTACTTGCAAAAAGACACTTAAAACATCACTGAGAAGAGGGATTCAGTGAACATTAAAGAACCAGGACAACAATGAGACAACAACTGCATCCCTAGTGATGCTTGGGCAGCTCTAGCCTCATTCACAGAAAGACTAAAGACTTTGCTCCTCAGGCGTCCACGTGCTAATGAGGCCTTTGGATTAATGGGGTTGAGGAGGGTCATTCTAGATCTTGGTTCCACATAAATGGCTAGAAAGAAACTCTAGCAAATTAATTAGGACTCATTAATTTAGGAGATTAACCAACTCTTACTTCTTAAAGATGAAGGTCCAGAGACCTAAAAAGAGGTGAGGGGACAGGAACTGTGCTGTGGACGGGGAAAGGAGTGAGACGCAAACCTCGTTCCTGAGGAGCCTGGGGGCCTCATGGTAGCATTGGAGGTTATGAAAAGATGGATTTTTAGCTGAGTGTAATACGTGCTTAACAATGAGGTTATAATTTGCAGAAAATGGCAAAAAAGAAAAATAAGCCTGTTCTTTAACAGTGGAGACCGTTTCTTATTTACCCCTATTCATTCCCAGGGCCTGGCACATGGGAGGCACTAACATTTGTGGTCAAAGGAATGAACTCACACAGATATGTATATGACCAGGAAACCTTCTGGAAGTAAAATGCCTGCAACATTAGTTATCTTTACTCAACTCCTAGGGGTGGCGATCACCTCCAACCTGCTGCGAGCATGGTTACACGTGGCTCTTCCTGCCAATGCTTCCTGGATGCACACTATGGTCTCCTTCCTACCCCCACTCCCTAGCTCCTTCTCCCGACCCGAATGCATGATTTTTCTGAGCTTTCTGGTTGGCACTGACATGGATTTTACACCCTGCTTTGTTTTCCAGGGCCCCTAGCTCTCCATTCACTATTGTATTTGGTGTGGATGTCTCTGCAGAAGGAACCAGTTTGAAGAGTCATGGCTGGAAGAGACACTGGGAGTGCTTCTGTCCCCGTCTTGGGAGCCTCCCTATACACTTCTCTGTGTGTCTCTGAAATGTGGCAAGAGCATGCCAGAGCCTCTCTGCCCTTCCTGTGGCATGTGAAGGCAGGACTGCAGGTGCTGGGTTTGGGAGAAGGGTACAAAAGACATGGATTTAAAGCCTTGGGGTGCTTAGGTTGGGATCTAGTTGGAAAACTGATGCCACAGTTTTCATTGTGCTGCTGATGCCAGGGACACTGCTTTTTGCCCTGCGACTCAGCTCTGAAAGATCTGACCGTGGAATTTCACTAACTCTGAGAGGCAGGTAGAGCACAGAGCCAAAGACAGCCTCTCTCCCCTCCTTCCCAGTAACTCAGTCCTAGTCCATATTTCTTCCCATCACCTTCCTCCTGTCCTTGCTTCGAAGTGACAGGCCTACTGTGCCTTCATCCTCTTCACTCCTGGCAGGGAAGATCCCAGGGAGGAAGAGGATGCGCTAGCTCACAAAACTGGTTCGGATCCTGCCTACCTCCCTTCCTAACTGTGCAGCCATGGATAGGTAAGTGGTTGAATCTCTCTGAAATCTGTAAAAGGAAGATAACTCACCATTTACCTCACAGAGTTTACAGTGAGGACTAAGTTAAATAGGACAGCTCATATAAAAGCACCTAGCAGTGAGACGGACATAAGGTGCTCTATAAACACTATCTCCCTTCTCCCATTACCAGACATACCATGGTTCTTACAGGTACCAGAGGCCATGGGGGGAAAGAGAGAGAGCATGGATCCTTCCTGGATCCCTCCTTTACGGTCTCTCCCTTGTTACCAATAGCATAGTATGGTATGGTGGGAGATACAATAATTCCCATAGGTGATTCATACGACCAAATGACCCAGAACAAATGTGGGAATCAGTAGGCTCTCTCATGGGGCTACTCTTCTTAAGAGGTAGCACTGCTTATTGGCCCAACTCAGGAGTTCCCAATTTGGGGGATTTGTTCCTTGTTTTTATATAAGCTCTGACATGACAGGAGACAGGACCAACTTGCCTTAGACCTTCTCTCTGTCTTCCCATCGTTTTTTTTTTTTTTAATATTTTATTTATTTATTTGACACCGAGAGAGAGATACAGCAAGAGAGGGAACACAAGCAGGGGGATAGAAAGAGGGAGAAGCAGGCTTCCCACTGAGCAGGGAGCCAGATGTGGGGATCAATCCCAGAACCCTGGGATCATGACCTGAGCTCACTGCAGACGCTTAACATCTGAGCCACCCAGGCACCCCTCTCTTCCCATCTTTAAATGCAACATCTACAAAAGAATAGAAGAACTCTGTTTGGAAATAAGTCACTGTGGCTGAATATATTATTTTCAATGTGGGTTTCAATTAGGAGATTTAATAAGTGTTATGATAACACTACTTCTTCTTGGGAAATGAAAGCCTTATTGAACACTTAGCATCTTACCTTGACTTTTTCACCATTAATCTCCACCGTCTTAATCATAAAATCAACTCCAATAGTGGCTCCTTGTCCTGGGGGGAAAAGACCCTGAAGAGGACATAAAGGAAAATAATTAAGCAAATCTTTCAGTTAAACGAAATTCTCTCCCCTCTCCTCCCTCACCATACATCACCACCAGCCCCTTCCTTTGGCTGAGTTGAGAACTCTGGTTAGTGTCATGGGAGCCATGTTGAATTTAATTTTGTATGTATGCTTTGAGGGGAGGAGGAAGGAGGGAGAAAGTAGGAGAGAGGAATGCTAAAAGAAGAAAGAGAGTGAAATGGGGAGCAAGACAGAGAGGGGTAAGGGAGAAAACTGGGAAGGGGCCAGGGAGCCCCATTCCAAAACTGAAACAGAACTCAGACACAAGGATAAGAGCATGAAGCCATAGGGATGAGATCAGGATTGTTAGAAGAGGAGCAAAATGGATAGGTACTCCCAGAGACGTAAATCCTAGAAGATTAAAACTGGTTATCAGCCCAAGATATGAACCACTGACATGAACAAACAAACAAGAACACGCTACAGGAAACGTGAATGAGACAGTGAAGCTTTTGAATTTTCCTCTGCTCTGAGGGTGAGAACTACTTCCCTCAGTGCAATGTACCACACATGTAATTACATGAAACTGGGGCCCTTGACGCTGGGAAAATCATGGAAGAAAATAAAATCATTCAGGGAGAAAGTAGGAACAGTACGAAACCAGAAGTCTGGAGGAGCTCTGTGTGTGGCCTCAGGCAAATCAGTCCCCCTCTTCCGGCCTCAAATTCAATGGGCATTCCAAAACAAAACAAAACAGAAAGCTCTACCTCAGACTGGCAGCTGAGCTAGAAAGATAGGATTTTAGCAAAATTACATGTACAATATATGTTGCTGGTATATAATTTTTCCTGCAGGCTTAGGCAGGGACTTGGGAGGTGGGAAGGAATTCTAATAAGGAAGTGTTCTTCACCTAGTTTCTATTCCCTCTTCACTTATAACGGGAATTGCCAGAAATTAAAGTAAAATGGACTCTATGAGCTCTGGCAGCTAAGATTGGGGCATCTTTAATTAAGTCTATTCCCTAACAAGAGAGTTCTTTAATTAAAGTTTGAACTTAAAAGACTGAGCTTCAAACACACAGAAAATATTCCATTGCATGTTCTGCAAAAGATGTAAACATAAACATCCATAACTGTACTTACAAATATTGAATCAATTTTCCTCTATTTTGGTTTGGCTCAAACACAAGGCTGCCAAGTTTTGAGTTTATCACTCCAGCTGTTTTGCAGTCTAATAAATGCCAAAAAATAAAACAAATCCTTCCCAATGTCTCCCCCATCATTTTGTTCCCCAACTCCTCATTCTCAAAAAATGCTGAATCCAGTTCATTTTAACTGCATGCTAAATAACAAAACCAAACATAATACTGTCTAGGAAGTTACTTTTGCGGGGAGTTAAGGGGCTGGGAGGGGTAAAAAGCAGAAAAGAAAGGGGTGGTGTGCTTATCGGCAAAAATTAGTGTTCAAAAATGGAAGCATTTTTACCTTTAATGACAAACTTTATGCTTTTAAAGAGAAAAGCCAGATTCCTATGGTCTCAGAGGTTAGGACACTAAAAATAAAAAAGAATCAGGCTAAGAAGCAGGAGACGTGGATTCTAATCCTATCCTCGCCACTAACAGGATGCATGATGCTAAGGAGTCATTTTGTCCCTGTAGACCTCAAATTCTCATCTGTAAAACGAGAGGAGGGCACTGAATAATCTCGAAGGGATCTTTCCTTAGATAATAATACCAGGTCAAGGGAACTTTTGGTAACAAAGAGACTAAAAACTCCTCCACGGCTCTGCAGGCTTGTCTTCCTGCCAAAAGCAGAAAAGATTATTGGTAGGTGGAAGTAAAACCAGCTGGAGTTTCCAGTATCACAGCCTGGTGGCTGACTAAGCGTGGATGCCTGGTAGCTTCTTACTTTTGATTTCACCAGGTCGGGGCTTAGTAAAAAGCACGAGTTCTCTTGTGGGTTCATGCACCCTGGGAAAAACCCTGGCATTTCCCAAGGTTACTCTCTGCCCTAAAGCTGTCTGTGTTATCCTGTCCAGTTCTGCGCAGAACCACAGACATTCAGCGCTGGAAGTAGCTTTGCTGGTCACCAAGCCTGTCCTGTGTGGCAGGGAGGCACGGAGGCCGGCCAGGGGAGGGAACTGAACCCAGGCTCACAGGACCGGCCAAGGCAGAGCTGGGACCAGGACCTGAGTCTCTCTGCACTCCAGCTGGTGCTCTTTCCACGGGACCCCGCCGTCCCCTGCCCTCGCAGAGCGAGGCTCGCTCAGCTCTCCCACCTAGCACTTGAAGCAAATGCAAGTTGCAGGCATGATAATTCTGAAAAGGATGCCATTCATATTTTTCCAGGAAAACACAAAAGAAGGTCAACTTCAGAATGATTTGTCACTCATTTCTGTATAAAAACAGGCATGTAATCTCTGGCAGTAATTCTCAAAAGGGCAGTAATTCTCAAAGGGAACTTGTACTTAGATCATACGATAAGGGCTCAATCCAGAGGGAACATTTAATTTTGTTCAGAGAGTCCTTCACTCTTCTTGCTTCATTCCCATTTAATAGACTTAAAAGCATCAGCGTATTTGGTTCTAAACCACAATGACTCACTCAGTTGCGGGGTGGGGGGGCGGATTTGAGAGGGCACAGGCAGGGAGTTTGGTTTAATTTGTACTTAAGTTTTTTAAAAAATTAATACTTAGGTTTAGTCTGAAGTCCAGATTCATCTGTTAACATCTTTAGATTATTGACTGATAATCTATTTTAATCTAATAATCTGTTTTTTATAGTATACACTGAAAGCAAAACCATTTGCTCCTCTCATAAAGGAAGCAACACAGGAAGGGGGTTGGACTGATGGTGACCCCCAGAGCCAGACTCCCTGAAGATGGCTGAAAAAACTTGAGCCAGGCTATAAAGCTGGTGCACTCTCAAAGGGCATATTAAGAACCAGCAGCCCAGGGGCCAGCGCTGGGACCAGCCCTCCATTCTCTAACCTAACCCCTAACCCCACAGGTTAGACTGAGAAACCCAAACCCGGACTTCCAAGTTCTCTTACCTGAGTGAATCGTCGGACTAGGCACGTCTTCCCCACGCCAGCATTGCCAATTAAAACAATTTTAAACAGGAAATCATAATCTTCCATACTCATTTACACAGCTGCAAGGCAAACACAGGCAGGAGTGAGATGGGGCCTGGTCAGACTTGCCCACAGCGCTCAAGCTGCACCAGCTTGGCCTCCTCAGGAACAACAGATCTGACTCCTGGGAAGAGCAATTTAATGCCTCCCTCTGGTGATCTTGACACTGAGAGAGGAACACAGGTGTTTGGTCACAGACGAACTTTACTCCTTCCCAGTCACCTCATGCCACACAGAGTATATGACACAAATGTCCTTTTACCCAGTAACCTTTATTCTTCCAAGTCGTCAAGTCACAGGTCACTCCTGTGGTAAGATCTATTTTCTTTCAGCATGGAAAGGAGAATACAAGCCCGTGTGCAAGCTGTGGGTGCAAGGGAGCAGGAACAAAGAAGAGCCCATCCAAAGCTTCAAGGCAGTTTATGTGCACGTGGTGTATGCCTATGGGAAGAATGCCAAGGGACCGGGAGACTGAACAAAGGGGAAGGAGCTAGAAAGAAACCTTTCAGTCCCCTGCACATCCCAAGCATCTTGGGGTCCTAACCGTGGGAGTTATGGCCATCTTCCCCCTACCACCACTCCTTATGCTGCGGCAGGTGCCTTCTGCTCATTCCTATCGGCTGTGGCATGTGCCACGTCCTCTGCCCAGGATGCCCTCCCTCCCACCTTATGGTGCCACCAAGTCAATCCTGTAAAGCCCAATGGAAGCATCTCATTCCCTCTGACTTCCTCACCACCCTTCCCCAAATAAAGTGAAAACTTTCATCATTCCTCTGTCCTTAAACTTCAAAGGTCTGCCTCATCCTTGAGCGAAGGGACTATATTTTTCAGCTCTATTTTCCTCACCCACATGTGGGACAGTAATATTTAGTAAATGTGTACTCTGTAGAACTAAAGAGTTAATGAATAGGCCTATTGCTTAAGTGTAGGTTTAATTTCTCCAATTGTGCTAAAAAGAATATTACATGCTCTGTCTACTTCAGAGGACAGTTGTAAGGATTTTTTTAAAAACTACAAAAGAACCTTGGTACCCACAAAGCTCTATCCTGGTGAAACCATTATTGTCTCTTGAGTACCTACTATAGTACTGTGCTAATCGTGGTAGGAAATACAGGGAGATGAACCAGTCCCTGCCCCCGAGACTAATGTGAGAAAAGTTAAACAACAACCACAAAGTTAAATACAATTCAAACCAGGAGTGGAGCTCATTTCATAAGGTGCAGGCAGAACAAGACTGTGGACTCTAGAGGAAGAGGAGAAGGACAACCCGCGAGCCCAGGAGGTGAAGGGAGAGCTGGAAGAAGCTCCCAGGGTCAATCCTACCAGCAGCGCTGAAGCTCAAGTGACTGCAGGTTTGCAGGGTCAAAAGAGAGCCCAGTGCACGGGGACTAGTCAAGTAGCTGGGGGAGCAGATCCCTACGTGCACAGATGATTTCTGTGTGGGTTTTAACTTATCCTTGGAAAGATGCCTGACAACCGAGCCAACACGCATGTGGCAGCTCATGGGGTTCTCTCTCAGTTCGCTGGGACTGTGAAGGAAAAATTGTTCTCTGTCAAGAATCTGGGGCCATAAGCAGTGTTGAGTTCACTAATACGCCAGGCACTGCACTTGGCACCTGAGGGGTATTTCCATTTGTTTTTACAAGTCTCTGAGGCTGGTATTTATTACTCTGTTACCTATTTTACAGGTAAGTCAACTGAGGGGAGCCTGAAGTCATAAAACTAAGAGCCAGAGGTCAAGGTCAGAAGGCCTATGGTGTCACCAAAAGAACTCTAGTCTTGGAGCTGGAGAAACTAGATTCAAATCCTCTACTATCTTCATCATCTTCTTCTTCTTCTTCTTCTTCTTTTTTTAAGATTTTATTTATTTATTTGACAGAGAGAGACACAGCAAGAGAGGGAACACAAGCAGGGCTAGTGAGAGAAGGAGAAGCAGGCTTCCCGCTGAGCAGAGAGCCCGATGCAGGGCTCAATCCCAGAACCTTGGGATCATGACCCGAGCCGAAGGCTGCCTGCCACCCAGGCGTCCCTCCACTATCTTCTAAAGTCTATGCCTCTGGTTAAGTGAAAACTTTTTGGACCCTCAACTTCCCCATCAATAAAATGTGGCTAATCGCACCTTTATCACAGAGCTGTGATGCTTGAAGGGATTACTGTCCCCCAAGGACAGTACCTGGTTCTTAGTCACCCAGACTCCTCAATATGACAGCAGTTTTTCATGGTCAGTCTTCCACCTTTACTGTTGGCCCCTACCTCTCACCACTCTGCTCACACTCTGTGCTCTAGGCTCACTGGATTTCTTCAGTTCCTGAAATGCCATAGGACTGTTGTCCCCTTCAGACTTTCACAAATACTGTTCCTTCTGCCCAGAATATGGGACACAGCCTCCCCTCACCACCTCCAGCCCAACTAACTTTGAGTTCTCCTTTCAGTTTCACTTAAACATCTCTCTAGTATGCTCCTTTGACCTGAGAGGAGTCCGACCCCCTGCCATAAGCTCGCATATCAGACTCAGCATGCTTTCCTGTGCTAGTTTATGTGTATCTGTCTTTTTTTTTTTTTTAAGATTTTTTCTTTATTTATCTGACAGAGATCACAAGTAGGCAGAGAGGCAGGCAGAGAGAGAGGAGGAAGCAGGCTCCCTGCAGAGCAGAGAGCCTGATGCGGGGCTCGATCCCAGGACCCTGGGATTATGACCTGAGCCGAAGGCAGAGGCCCAACCCACTGAGCCTCCCAGGTGCCCCATAAATCCTCAGAGTATCTTAATGTTTTGTTATTGTCATTGGTTTGACTTGGTTTGGTTTTTAATAATTTTCTGGCTATAAGAAAAGCTGGGCAACTAGTTATTTGTAATTTCCCCTTTCTAGTTTGACTTTCTGAGGTCTTCCAAAGGTTCCCATTAGACTGGGGAAGGAGTTTTTGTTATTGTTTTTGTTGTTTTAAGGAAATCAAGAATAGAATATTTTTGGGACTGAATGTTTTTGTTTTCTTAAAATCCGTATGTTGAAGCCCTAATTCAGTGGTATTGGGAGATGAGGCCTTTGGGAGGTAATTAGAGATAGGTGAGGTCCTGAGTTTGGAGCTTCATGATGAGATTTGTGCCCTTATAGGAAGACACACAAGAGGTCTTTCTTGCTCTCACTATCTCTGCACACACACCAAGAAGAGAACATGTGAATACATAGTGAGATGGGAACCAACCACAAACCAAGAGAAGAGACATCAGTGACCTCAGTGACACCTTGATCTTAGACTTCTAGCCTTTGGAACTGTGAGAAAATAAGTTTCTGTTGATTATACCGTCCAATCTGTGGTATTTCCTTATGGCTGACTGAGCTAAGACCCTAGGGAAAGAGAGAGGAAAAGAGGGAGGAGAGAGGAAGAATCCAGACCCATACCCCAGATCCAACCTGATTATCTTTTCTCTAGAAACATTTTCCCCTTGCACCTCCTTAGAAATAAATCTGTTGTTTTAGGGTGACACTTCTTTCCTAAGGAAAGTTAGCTTCCCCTTACTCATTCTATCTAGAGAAACATAACTGAAAATAGAGAATCTTTGCTCCTGACCATGATCCTCTTTGGGAGCAGAATTGAAGACACAGCATAGAAAAAGATGCTCATTTCTCTCTTCCTTATAACTTCCTATTTTGATACGATTGCACATTTTAAAAGGTGCAAAACTCATGCAAAGAACTACATGCCCTTTACTTAAAATTACCATTTGTGTACAGTTTGTCTCATTTGCTTTATCATTCTCTCTTTTTACGTGTATTAATATTAAAATTTCAAGATAATATAATTTAAGAATAAATTGGGAGTAAGTTGCAAACATCATGTTCCTTTATATATAAATTATTCAATATATTTTCCTAAGAACAAAGAAATATTCTCATTAATAATTAGACATTTATTAAAGATTTATTATTTATTTGAGAGAGAGAGAGAGAGAGAGCTTGAGCATTTTGGGGAGGAGCAGAGGTAGAGAGAGAATCCCAAGCAGTCTCCTTGCTGAGAGTGGAACCTGTTGAAGGGCTTGATCTGATGACCCTGACATCATGACCTGAGTGAAATCAAGAGTCAGAAGCTTAACCAACTGAGCCACATGAGTGCCCCCATAATTAGAAATTTATGAAAATAATCATATAGTTTAATATATAAATATTATATCAACTTTTAATTTAAAATTTTAATTTAACATTTTATGTTAAATTACATGTAGTTAACCCATGAACAATATGAGCTTGAACTGTGTGGGTCCACTTATATGCAGACTTTTTACAGTATAGTACTATAAATGTCTTCTCTTCCTTGTGATTTTCTTAAAAACATATTTCTCTAACTTACTTTATTGTATACTGTATTCACATAATATATATGCAAAATGTGTTTTAATCAGCTGGTTATGTTATTAGTAATGCTTCTGGTCAGCCCTGTGGGGAGCTAAAATTAAGATTTTGGGGAACCAATAATTATACATGGATTTTTAACTATGTGGGGTGTCAGGACCCCTAACCCCCACATTGTTCAAGAGTCAACTTTATACAATTTATGTAATAATAAAATAATTGTGTAATTATAAATATCAAGAAGTTTAACATTAATACAAGAGTATTATCTAATACAGAGTCTATATATAAATTTCATCAGTTTTACCTTTAATATGTCTCGTGTTTTTTTCCCCAAATCCACCATCCAATCCAGGATCATACATTGTATTTGATTGTCATGTTTCTTTATTTTATCTTAATCTGGAACATTTCCTCAGGTCTTATTTGTCTTTCCTGACCTTGACATTTTGGGCATTATGAAGAATAAATTCTAAAATGTTTGACATTTTCTTCTGTTAGTGCATTCACTAGTCCATTTGCTTGACAGTCAAAATTCAAAACCTCTCCAACCCGTTCCTTTTACCAAACTCAAGCCTATTTTTTGACTGGATGCTGATAGTGGAAAGGGAGACAAGCTCAGCTCATTTTCTGCTCTCCCATCTGTACATCTTTACTCTTTCTTTTACTACCTTATTCCTTACCCAGATACCACTTGTTCTTGATTTCCTTCGAGTTAGCAGTGCGGAGAAGTGAGGGGCAAGCCGAAGCAAAAACCGTGCTTTACTGCTGTCCTGCAATTGGCATTACTCCTCCTTGGGCCACACTGAGTTTGGAGCATCAGGGAGCATATCTGTCGCCTTCAGAGATTCCTCACTGGAGCTTCTGACTACAACGACATTTCTCCTCTTGCTCGCCACCTAGGATGTATTCTCGGCTTCCGAGTGTTATGAACGCATCTCTATCTTCTTTCTGTTGTTGGCTCCTTGCTTCTGGACGAAGTTATCTCAGTCCCGTATTCCTTTGCATGGCTGACATTCATTTACTCCATGAAAAACAAGCATCTTCTCTGTTGTTTTTGGATGCACAGCTGGTTTCTAATATGGTTGCTTATTCTTCCTGTAGAGCTGAGCAGGCAATTGCATTAAGTTCTTTTAAATTACTCTAAAGGATTCATATCAAGCTTTCAGCATGTTCCATGGAACCTCTCTCTCACCTAACTAGAGGTGAAAGGAAGTTATCTTCTCCTTTCCCTCCCCCAGGGGGATCAGGAAAAAAAAAAAATACAATGTACTTCAACTACTCCAAAGAAAAGACCGATTTAATATTTCTGACATATTTCTTTTCTTTTCTTTCTTTCTTTCTTGAGAGTGAGAGAGTGGCGGGGGTTGGTTAGAGGGAAAGAGAATCTTAAGCAGGCTCCACACTCAGCATGAAGCCCAATGCAGGGCTTGATCCTAAACCATGAGGTCATAACCCAAGCCAAAATCAAGAGTCAGACATCAACTGACTGAGCGACTCAGATGCCCTGATATATATCTTTTTCAACCTTCTTTAACCTATATTTTGGAAAGGAGCATTGGTCTGAGAGTCACAAGACCCAATTTTGCCACATACTTTGCCTGTCCTACCTAGGGACAAGCCTCGCCCCTTGGAATGTGGGAGTACATGCCCTGTTGTTTTGTTTATTGCTTTTGGGGGTTTTAGTAAAAACTGAAATAGAGTCCTATGTAACACCCAGTATAGTGATTAGTTCTCCCAGTGGCAATTCAGTAAACCTTCCAGCTCCTGTCTTTCTAGAGAGGAAAATACAAAGTTTAACTTTCTAATGGGACATCCTTGGTCCATGAGTAAGAACACTAAGACTCATAACCCTAATATTCTGACATATCACATTTGTGCACTTTGAAAGTATAAATACATCCTGTGATACTTTCTGTATTTTTAGAGATCGTTTAGTTACACTACTATTACAGTTATTTCTCTGTATAGACAACAGGAGAATTTTCTCTCAGTCTTTAGTGCCAAAATTAATTATACTTTTCTCAGTAGCAGATTTTTTAAAATATTATGAACACTTCAAATGAATGTTTTTCACTCGTGATGACCACTGTACTCATTGGAGCTAATATATTGTTGTTCATGTCTAGAAATATGCAAAAACCATAGATACATGTTTTTCTATAGTTACAATCTAGACTTATTTTATCTTTCTTTGAATTTCTTCACTTTTCTTCACTTCCAGTCTGGCGTTTAAAAAAAGCCCCTTTTTTTGCAATAAAGTATGCATAAATTTATTGAAAGGAGAGATATTAATATTTTATTTCCTATCAGAGAGGGACCTCATTTCCATTTTCTGCATGCTTTAAGGACAGGGATAAGAAGATCATTTTAAAGTATATAAGAGGTAAGTGTTCTAAGTATCTTTTGGAGTGGTTGGGGAATCATTTAAAAATATGACAAGACAAATCTGTAATTACCAGGAAATTTTGGTATGTTTCTTTTGATGACAAACTCTAAAGAAACAAACTTTATTTCTTTTTCATGGTTTTAAATAGCTTCTGCTGGTAGTTTAAACAGAGCCACAGGGGCGCCTGGGTGGTTCAGTCAGTTAAGCAACTACCTTTGGCTCAGATCATGGTCCTGAGGTCCTGGGTTGGAGCCCTGTGATAGTGGGGAGTCTGCTGCTCCCTCTGCCTCTGTCCACTTCTGTTCCCTCTCTCTCAAATAAATACAATCTTTAAAAAAATATATAAATCAATAAACAGAGCCACAGCCGTAACTGCAGCTGACTCCCGAGAGCTGTGAGGATCACCCATTTAAGAGGTCCGTGGTTGAACCCTGTGCAATGGAGCCAAAGCAAAAATTATACTATACACGTACCTGAGCTTAAGAGAAAAGGGCCCTTTGTGGCCTAGTTTGAACACCAAAAAATTTACAATGAATTAAATATAAGACTGAAACCTACAGATGGTTTCTTGTTTGTTTGCTCATTTTTTTTTTTAATTTTGGTGATAATTATGCCTTGTGTGTTTGTGTTTGTGTGTGTACACATCTGTGACTGTGTTTATGGTTGTCTTAATAGGCTTGTTGTTGGGCTTTTCAGAGCAGAGCCAGAAATTAGCTGTGTCTGGTATCTGATCATCTTTGAAAAGGGTTAACTCAGTTATTTTATTTTTACTTGAAGCCTACATCACAGATTTACACACAATGGAAAGCAAGACTATTACTATTTTATTTTCAGTGTTGAGTGTGTATTTGATTCGTTTCAATGTTGTTAGAAAATTAATACCACATTATTTCTCTGATGATGTTTCCCATTGTATTCACTATAGAAATGGGGCTAATAATGCCAGCTCATTCAAAGAATATAGCTTCAGGAATGAATTTTTTTTTCCTTCATATTGAAATGGTAGTTTTCTAATGGAGATACTGAATGTTGTGTATTCAAATATCTTTAAAGGAATAGTTAATTCAGAATTGAGTGCAAAGAAGCTGCAGAAGATTATTCATCCATGTAGATACAATTATACTGTGATAGATAATGGATTTGTGTTATTCTTAATGTCTATACATGGCTACAGTGGAGACTGAAGTTGTTTTTATAACTTTTCAGTACATTGAACGAAAGAAAAGTATGACAGTAGAAAGCATCTGATAAATTAAATGTGACATGTTTTTTATCCATATAAAATGGTTTCTGAGCAGCTGGTAATTGTGAATATTTTAGCAGTCTTTTTTGATGTGGATTACTTCTTCTGTGTTCAACACTAATGAGTTGTGAGTTGTACTTTATCAAATTGACAGTTTCCTTACTTTTGTAAATAGGAATGTGATACACCTTGTAAAAGCTGTAAAAGATACTCAACTCACCATGTAAGCACATGGCATTTTCTCTTTTCTCTTTCTAAGTTCTACCACCAACTTTCCTCTAAGGGAAGATAATATAAAGGCTAGCATTCACAGCATGCTTAATAAATTCCAGCATCATGCCAGGTACCATAATATATACTGGATAATTATTACAGCTAAAATCAGCTCAAAGAAAAAAAACAAAACTGTGAGCTGGCAAAAATAGTGAAGGAGTACACCAAGAAACTGCAGATTCTTTAAAGTGTTTTCATACAAAATACTTGTCTTCGTTGTTATTCTTAACGTAATTTATTTTTAGAGAGTAAAAGATACCTTACATTTCTCCAACTTTTATAAATCTTTAAAGAATATTTTTACAGTGCTCATCTTTGTGACAATACTGTGAAGTAGGAAGATTATGCACTATTTTCATTTTCAAGGTGAGGGAAGTGACTTAGAGAAAAGTATGAGTCACAGAGTGGATCCCTAGTGCAGATTCTTGTGCTTTACAATAAAGTATTATTTTTACTAAGCAATAGAAAGAAATTAATCTCCCTGTACTAGTAACATGGAATGTCTAGAACAAGAATTATCCAAAGAAAACTAAAGATGTTAAGGTCAATTAATCAAGAAGTATTTCTTAACACTATAATATACAGCCTGAAATTGGCTGTGGTACTGGAATGGGAAAAAACAAAACAAAACAAAACAATAACAACAACAAAAAAACACAAACCTGAACTGATTATTATTATTTGCAGTATTAAGTCAGTCTCATTATACATTAAGACTTCTATTAAAACAAGCACAAAATAGTAAGCTTTGAGGGGGATGAAACTGTGTTCAGCTTGTCTAACTTAGCCAGTGCAGCTGTATCAACCAGCCCTCTTTGATCTGTTTTATACTTCAGGACTGCACATAATGTTACCCTGGGGGGTGGGGGGAAGAGGTCCAATGCCAGCTAACACATTGCCTGACAACTAATCATCCACATCTTCAGGAAAACTTCCAGTAATAATTTAGACTCTCACTAATAGACTTAATAATGATGGCACCTTACACTTTTAAAAAAGAGGGTGACTGTTTTCCAAGGAATTTCACTTTGATGCTTCTGAAAATATGTCATAAATGGTAACCCCTAAATCCTTTCCCAAACAGGGGCCTCAATTCAAAATAGCATTAAAGAAACCTCTTTTATAAAGTTACAAATGAGCTCACAGATAATTAAGTGACATCCTCAGAAGCTAAATACCAGAAACCAGGGTGGGTCAGACATGATTGAGGGTGGAGTGAGCCCATGGCTTAGGCAGAATTGGGGTCAGTCTCACACCGGAGGCTTGTGATTTCCCATTTGCCAATGTGAACAAAATGGCAGCCTAGTCAACTGCATAATCGTGAACTACCAAAAGACTGTCACCTAGACAGACAAGAAAACAATTTCTCCATCAGCACAGGGAAATGATAAGGAAACTTAACAGTTAGCTGAAATCTGCTTTGGCTTTTTCAGTCTTGCTTGCAGGACAACCAAATGCCAAGTCTTGTACTTCTCTGTGAAGTCACTCTTCTCCTTTCTAAGACAGGTATCATGTCTCTCCCAACCCTTGGTTTTTCTAGACTAAACATTACCATTTTCTTCAATTATATTTCTCTGACAAAGTTCTTCATATTACAAAATCGTATTAACCTTCTTCTTGGTTAAACATGCAAGTTAACATGTAGGAATTCTGTGTTCCAATTTTGACTCTTTGAATCCAGTTTCCTTGACTCTAAAATTGAGAGAATTGTTTGAGACAAACGAGGTTAGTAGACGTGCAAACCAGTTGTAAAGAACACTGTTGTTTAGATACACTTCATTTTATCTTAAAGTCACTGTTTGCATCATTACAGCATAATAATAAATATCCATCATTTGAAAGTTGTTGAAAGTAGAGTTTTTGGAGTCAGCCTTGGGTTTTTGAGTTCCATCTCTTAACATTAACTAATATGGGAACCTGGAAGATTCACTTGGCATTTTCTCCCTCAGTTTTCCCATGTGTAGACTATGGTAGGCAATAAAGGCCATCCTTCATACAATTGTAATAAGGACTTAATTAAATTACACATTAAATTAGTTAACACAGAGCATGGCACATATTAAAGATCAGATGTTATTATTGTCATCATGACTATACAGGTAACAAAAATGTTGTTGATCAGATTGAACCGAGAGGTTAAATGAAATATAAATACACACACACACACACACACACA
>NW_026740006.1:0-19862 GCF_022355385.1 Mustela nigripes | reverse complement strand
AAAAAAAAAAAAATTAGTCTTGCAGAAACGTGAATAGTTGGAGGGAAACAAACGGGAATAGATAGAGAGCTTCTGACAAACAAGGAGGCTCTCATAGTGGTGAAGACGCTAGTTGTAGGGACATGAAAAAGAAAATCAAATTATAAATGTAAAGGTAGCAACAAGAATGGTGACCGGAAAGAGAAACAACGCTGTAGAAATCATAGAAACTCGCAAGTTTCTGACTTAGTTAATATCATCAATGTCCTTGAGGTTCCTCAAGACAGTGACTTTAAAAGTGAAGCATATTTGTAGCAAAAGCAATGACAAGTTCATTTTTAAAGCTGGCGAGTATGGTCCAACGGAATATTTAGATAGAACGATCTAGTATGGTTATTGAAGATACAGGTTTTTAGTTCAAGAACAGAGTTTAGAGTTTGCTTTGCCCTTCCCCTCCTCCACTGTTTCAAACATGAGCACATCTGAGTCTGTCATCTAGGCTGGCGTCTCAGGGATTCAGAGTGTGTCAGCAAGGGGTGGTGTGTGAGATAAACTCTGACTCTGCAGTATGGAGCTCATGGTTATCAAAGGGATTATGCCTAGGAATGAACAAATGAAATAAAAAATCAAACTTGGGGCGCTGGGTGGCTCAGTGGGTTAAAGCCTCTGCCTTCGGCTCAGGTCATGACCCCAGCCAGGGTTCTGGGATCGAGCCCCGCATCGGGCTCTCTGCTCAGCAGGGAGCCTGCTTCCCTCCTACTCTCTGCCTGCCTCTCCGCCTACTTGTGATCTCTCTCTCTCTGGCAAATAAATAAATAAAATCTTAAAAAAAAAAAATCAAACTTGAAGCATATAGTCCAACCAAGACATCAACCAAAAGTAATCCAATAAAGATGCTAAATCTAGGTACAAGCACACTGTGCCAAAGCAACAGGATTCAGAATGGAGCCACAAGTTAAAGAGCTTCTCTGAGCCACTGAAGTATTGCCAATAGTTCTTATTAAACATAGTTAACAAGTGGAAACAGAGACTGAAACAGAATTAGCTCCCTTAACAGTAGATTTGGGATTTAATGGTATAAAGGATCTGAAACAGTAGATTTGGGACTTAATGGTATAAAATAATGTAAAATGAAAGACTATAGTGAGAAATGTAGTGAACCAATGACAAAATGTTAACAAATATGAACACGTAAGTGACTGTATTATTTTGAAGTCTCTGAAAAGCAGACACCCATATGGGATTAGACATGCAAGAATTATATTGGAGGAAGTGCCTCTGTAGAGTAAATAAAGGTGGGAAGCAGTATTGGGTAGAAATAGTTTCAAATTAGAGGCTAGGCTTTTGGGGATTCTCTGAGACAAAGCATACTGCTAGAAGAATGGGTCAAGTTCAGGGCACATAAAAGAGATACAGGGGAGTGAGAGCAGAGTGGAAGGGAGTGTGCAGAGGGACTCACCTGAGGCTGTCAGCCAACCGTTTACCCCACAACCAGGAGACCTGAGCAGTGCATTTTTTGTGCCTGCAACAATGACAGACCAGGGAATCAGAGTCTATAAAGAATCAGAGACAAGAGGAAAACCAAGAGATGCACTTGAAAATGTGGGGAGAAGAATTTTAAGGAGAAAGATGTAGCCATTTAATCAGGAATTGAATTTCTGAAATGTATTTGATAAGCCTCTTTACCCTTTCACCGCATGTTATATGAGACGGCATTCCTAATCCATAATATGAATTGTTACTTTGGTGATATAATATAATTTTAATATAACTTTGTTCTGTCGCCAGTAAAAATCTAACTCGGAAAATTTTTAATATGTTATTCTAAATAGAAATAACACAATTTTCTCTTCTCTACGCCAGATGCCCAAGTCACAGAACACTGGTTTTATAAGGGTTATGTTGCCAAATAAATTTTTGGAAAGAGCTTTCTTTATCCCTCTCTTTTAAATTCATAACATATTAACATATTAACATATATGATGGTCACTGGAGTGTGGCCATCTAGGTCTCCTTTCGAGAGAAGCTGTGGTAGCAAAGACAATGGACTGACAGCCTCTAGCTATTGTAGCTTCAGAGCCATACAGCATTCACAGCAAATACTTCCCCCAGCGCTATTCCCTCTCACTCAATGGCAGGGCAGAGCAAAAACATTAAAGCTGGGCCATTGGGATGCAGTGTAAGACTCCTCTGATGCTCCTTCTGGAGCACCTTTGCTGCAAAACAACCCCATGAGCTGATCAGGACGTTCTCTGCACTGTGCAACCGTCTGAAGCTCTTCCTACCCAGCATCCCTCCTCCTCGCTCTCTTTTCATAGGTGACCGGTCTCTATTGTTATATGAAGGCTCTCCTCACCTTTATCTTGCTCTCTCCCATTTTAGTCTTAACGGTTTTATTTTGTTTTAATGAAATTATCTCCTTTGTGTGTTTAATCCCATCGTGGTGTCTGATTCTCAAAAGCCTCAAACTAATACAGTACATTAAAATCTTGGAATCTGAGAATTCTTTACAGTTAAGAAAATCATGTTAGGGGTGCCTGGGTGGCTCACTGAGTTATGCCTCTGCCTTCAGCTCAGGTCATGATCTCAGGGTCCTGGGATTGAGCCCTGCATTCGGCTCTCTGTTCAGCAGGGAGCCTACTTCGCCCTCTCTCTCTCTGCCTGCCTCTGTGCCTACTTATGATCTCTCTTTCTGTGTCAAATAAATAAATAAAGATCTTGAAAAAAAATCACGTTAGGGCACCTGGGTGACTCAGCTGGGTAAGCTCAGGTTAAGCTCAGGTCACGATCCCTGGATCCTGGGATCAAGCTCCTCGTCAGGCTCACTCCTCAGTGGGGAGCCTGCTTCTCCCTCTGCCTGCTGTTCCCCCCTGCTTGTGCTCTCTTTGTCAAATAAATAAATTAAAAATCTTAAGAAAAAAGAAAATAACTTTAATTTTCTTTTTTAAGTCAGTGAAATTTAGATTCTCCTGGCTACTAAACTCTTTTCTCAAAGAATAAAGACTGTCTATTAAGTTTATTATTCTAATTGACTTAAGTCTGATTCAGGATTAATTTTATGGGCTGTAATCAACTTGCTTTTCTTGGAATATATCTTTATCTCTCTCTTTTTTTTTTAAAGGTTTTATTTATTTATCTGACAGAGAGAGAGAGATCACAAGTAAGCGGAGAGGCAGCAGAGGGAGAGAGAGGAAGGGAAGCAGGCTCCCTGCCGCGCAGAGAGCCCGATGCGGGGCTCGATCCCAGGACCCTGGGATCATGACCTGAGCCAAAGGCAGAGGCTTTAACCCACTGAGCCACCCAGGCGCCCCTCAAATTCATTTTTAACTGATTTTTGTTGTTGTTGTTGTTAAGAATTCCATAGCTTATGGACATAAAATAGATAATAATTCTGCAGTTCAAGATTTCAGCTACTGTGTAACCTCTCCCAAGTTTTGGGAATTTGCTTTAGATTTTGCTTTAGTCAAATTGAATACCAGACATGTTTTTATACTTAGATACTGTTCTCAAGCTATGCACTAGTTGCAAGTCATCATCTATACAAATGATGTACTGTTCTCTCCAGGACCAGAGTCCTGACTGGGGTTAGCCAAATATTTTATATATATATAAAATATTACTATATATAGTTAAATGTATTATTATATATTATTAAAATAGTAATATTATTAAATATTATATATATGTATATATCAGCTATTTGTATATTCAATAGCAAGTCATTGCTGTATAAACCAGACACACTACACAGTATTGTTTGGAGAATTTCTATTAATCCTTACAGCAATGGAAATAGAAGGTATTTGTAGTGGACACTAAGACGAACCACACAGATCCCTCTTTAAGACCAGAGGACCCAATCCTCTGGTTGCTCAAAATGCAGTGAGCAAACAGCTTTCAGGCAGCAGTTCTCTCAAATGCCTTGGCTAGAGTCATGGTCAAGATGATGTCACCTTCCTGGGACTGTCCATATGCAATGGTGGGCTGACACAGAGGCATAATATCCTGGCTTCTTCATAACAGCCTTGATATTCGCAAATGTTATTTCAGATTTAAAAACCCATGTAGGGTTAACTAAGATCTCCTTTGACACTGTATACAGCCTAACATACCCCTCAATCCAAGCCTGATGCCTTCCCTGCCCTTATATAGACCACGATTCCCAAAGCACACCTTTTTCTTGCATACTCATTTTTATCTTAACCCACTTCCAAGGGACTTCTCTCAATAATTACCCCATGACAACTGATACTGGATATGCAAGAACACAGAGATGATGGTGAGGTTTTGGAGCCAAATCATCTACTACCCTTCTGGCAATGAGGATCCTATCACTATCACTATAGTAGGTAGAGCTCAGATAGCCTGTGGCATGGGTAGCCAAGTTAGCAATATGATTATTAAATTTTTTATTAGAGGTTCACTTGGATAGACCAGTGAACACAAACTCACTGGCTAGTGTGACAGTTCAGGTATTTGAAAATATGAAAAAATAGTAACACTAAGAGCTGTTGCTAACCTCAGTTAACCTTTGGAAAAGGTAACAAAAGCTGAGAGTGTAAGTGTGAAAGCTGTAATACCTCCTTTGAGGCAGCTAAACAGACTCTCACTTGCTGTAACTGGTGGGGAGAGAAAGCTTGGAGGAAACCAAGAACGTAAACATAAAAATACAAGAACCCCAGGGCAAGTCAAGTGTTTTTCTCAGGCAGGTCTGCTGCAATGGTTGCAATAGATGGGAATTTGACCCCTGGGATGGATACATCTGGGTTGGTGCACCTGAAAATCTGGAGACCTTAGATTTCCTCCCAAGATATCAAATCCTCCCCCCCCACCGCCCCTTAGAATCTGCCCTCAAACTCCAGCCATCTAGGCCAACATAACCTGACTGGAGAAGTTCTTGGTCTGAGGGTTACTTTTATGTGTCAACTTGCTTGGATCACAGGGTCCCAGATATTTGGCTAAATATTATTGCTGGGTATATCTGTGAGGGTGTTTCTGGATGAGATTAGCATATAAATCAGTAGAGTGAGTAAAAGCAAATTTCCATTCCCAGTGGGGGTGGGCATTATCGAAACTGTTGAGGTTCTGAAAGAATTTTAAAAAACAGAGGAAAGGAGAATTCTCTCTCTCTCTCCATCTCGTCTCTCCCTCTCCTTCAGTTCTCCCCTGACCCACCCACTGATTGAGGTGGAACATCGATCGTCTGCCCTTCAACTAGAAATTACACTACCAAGTCTCCTGGTTCTTGGACTGCAACTATCCCACCCACTTTACTGGGTCTCCTGCATGCAGCTGGCAGCTCTTGGGATTTTTCAGTCTCCACCATCAAAAGTGTCAATTCCTTATAATAAATCTCATTTATGGGCCACCTGGGTGGCTCAGTCAGTTAAGTTTCTGTCTTCAGCTCTCAGGGTACTGGGATCAAGCCCCACACTGGGCTCCTTGCTCAGCCAGAAGTCTGATTCTCACTCTCCCTCTCCCCCTTCCCCTGCTTGTGCTCTCTCTCTCTCTTTTCTCAAATAAATAAAATCTTTAAAAAAAAATAGAAAATTTTAAAAAATCTCATTTACATGTATACTTGGTTCTGTTTGTCTGGAGAACCCCAACTAATGCACCCTGATAAGGGAAGAAAGGAACTATAACACTAAATGAGCTGCAGAGCTAGCCTACAGGTACCAGCAGGAACCAGAAAAGTATGCAAGACACTGGAATCTGCCCTTATGGAACTGATGTCTAAAGATGGGAGGCAGATATGAAAAAGTAAATATAATGAATAGATAAATGATATAGTAAGTTAGATAGTAACAAGCATTATGGAACAGAAAATGAGCAAGGTAAGTGGGTTGAGAATACAGCAGAAAGAATCACAATTTTAAATAGGGTGGTTGAAAAAAAAAGACAGTGGTCAGTTTAGGCTCTGCCAAGGTTAGATTTAGACTAATAGTCCAAGAAATTGAAGGTTTTAGTACCGTGTGAATATCTGGGTCAAGAACACTAAAATCAGGTAGAAAAGATGCTGAAAAAGTCTTAAGGTGAGAGAATCCCTGATATGTTAAAGAAAAGCAGAGAGGACTGAGGAAGAATGGCCAGTGAGGTAGGAAGAGAGAGAAGATGGGGTTGTGAAGCCAAGAGAGAAAACCACCTGAAAGAGGTTGGGAATGATTTGCTGTGTCAAATCCCACTGACTGGCCACATAAAATGAAGACCCAGAATCGAACAGCAGATTTAGGAACACAAGTTCTTTTTTTTAAGATTTTATTTTTTTATTTGACACAGAGAGATTGAGCATGAGCAGGGGGAGTGAGAGGGAGAAGCAGGTTTCCTGAGAAGTAGGGAGCCCAGTGCAGGGCTTGATCTCAGGACCTGAGATCATGACCTGAGCCAAAGGCAGCCACTTAACCGACTGAGCCACCCAGGCACCCTGCAATGCTTATATTCTTGATGATCTTGGAAGAGCAGAGTCTGAAGACAAATGTTTAACTACGGTGTGTTTAAGAGTGGGAAAAGGTAAATCAAAACAGCAGAGACAATAAATTCAAAGAATTTTGCTGCAACTGGGAACTGAGAATTAATATAGTGCTGGGGGCAAGGGAGTAGACCCAAGAGAATTTAAAAATTTTCTTTGTTTGTTTGTTTAAGATTTATTTATTTATTTGAGAGAGAGAAAGGAGAGAGTTGGGGGCAAGGAAGGACCCACGGCTGGATGGCTGGATCTCAAGGACTCCGAGATCACACCTTGGCTGAAACCAAGAGTTGGGTGCCTCAATGACTGCACCACCCAGCTGCCCATTGGTTGTTGTTTTGTTGTTGTTGTTGTTGTTTAAGATGAGAGAAACACCAGCCAGTTTCTTACCTTATGGAATAATCTGATAGAGAAGGGAGAAAATTAATGATGTAAGTGAGAAAGGAAGAATTGCTGGAGCAATGATTTTGAGTAAGAGATTGAGAGAGGAGGTCTAACCCCAAATAAAGAGACGGGCTTTAGAAAAGAACAATATCCCTTTAGCCTCGAATAGCTAAAGGGATATTGAAAAAGAAAGCCAACATTGGTGGCATCACAATCCCGGACTTCAAGCTCTATTACAAAGCTGTCATCATCAAGACAGCATGGTACTGGCACAAAAACAGACCCATAGATCAATGGAACAGAATAGAGAGCCCAGAAATAGACTCTCAACTCTATGGTCAACTAATCTTCGACAAAGCAGGAAAGAATGTCCAATGGAAAAAAGACAACCACTGTAGGTTTCTAAGCTTGAGTTAAACCTACAATTGGAAAGTGAAGAATTTTTTTTTAAGTTTTATTTATTTATCTGATAGAGAGACACAGCGAGAGAGGGAACACAAGCAGGGGAAGTGGGAGAGGGAGAAGCAGGCTTCCCACCAAGCAGGGAGCCCAAGGCAGGGCTCGATCCCAGGACCTGGGGATCATGACCCACGCCAAAGGCAGATGCCCAATGACTGAGCTACCCAGGCACCCCCATAAAAGAGAAGAATTTTTAAACGGGATGAGGATTGAAATTCTGATTTTAGACAGAAGTGGACTTCTCATATCACAAACTGTGGGATCTGAGACTTCATGCAGGGGTGGGCATGACTAGTCTAACAGTGTGGCTATAGAAAGTCAGTCGACGTAAGGAAATAAAGTCGGTTTGTGCTTCTACCCTACAGAACTCATGTGTTCATTTCCTTCAGCCGCCATGACAGAGGACCTCCAAAATTGTGGGCTTGGCAGGGTCATATGCCCTCTGAAGCCCCTAGAGGAAGAACCTTCCTTGTGTCGTCTGACTTCTGTTCTTTGGCTTATGGCAGTGAAACCCTATTCCGTCTCTATCCTCCTATAGAGTCTTTCCTCTGTGTTTGTATGTCTCCGTGTCTCCACATGGTGTGCTCCCCGTGGGTCCAATTTCCCTCTTCTTAGAAGGACACCAGTCATACCAGATTAAAGCTCACCAGGGGCGCCTGGGTGGCTCAGTGGGTTAAAGCCTCTGCCTTCGGCTCAGGACATGATCCCAGGGTCCTGGGATAGAGCCCCACATCGGGTTCTCTGCTCAGCGGGGAGCCTGCTTCCTCCTCTCTCTCTGCCTGCCTCTCTGCCTACTTGTGATCTCTGTCTGCCAAATAAATAAATTAAAAAAAAAAAAAAGCTCACCTTAATCACTTTATCTTAACTTGATCGTATCAGCAAAGACCCTATTTCCTAATAAGGTCACATTCACAGGTGCTGGGGGTTAGGACTTCAGTATATCTTTTTCAGGAGGCGAGGTGGCAGGTGGGGGACACAGTGAATTCACAACAGTCCCCCTTGCTAACATGCTCTCTCCGCCCGTGCTGTGATGTGATGATACTGTATGGCCAGCTCAGAAACGGGCTCAGTACTCCACTCCTCTTGTCCTCAGGCTGTCTGTTGCCTCACGGTTCTCTTGGAGAGAACACAGGGGGGAGACCACTCTGAGCCATTTTCAGTATCAAGTCAATGGCAGTATTTCATGTACAGGGGACCTTACAGAATGCATTTCCTTTATGATCCCGTGTATTTCGTACATACCTCCCTAAAACACATGTCACTGATCAGGTAATTTAGAATGGAAATGTCAGCCTCTTGGGCAGGATGGGACATAATCTTAAATTTCACAATCTACAGTGCTTAATATCAGAATGCCATTCAGCAAATCTTACGTTCTTTGGGATAAATATTTTTTAAAATGCATTAAAAACATTTTTAAAGTAATATTTCCAAAATGCAGAACTATATTTCTGGGAAAAGAAAGGGAAGAGATTACCTCCCCTAAGCAGATCCTCTGACATGGCTCTGTATGGTGGGAAGGGAAATTAAAGATAAGGGGGCATTAATAGTAAAGCCTCAACCCCTCTCTCTTATAAACAGAGGGTACACAGTAAATAGCAGTCTTGGACTGTGCGTGCCAGCAGCTGGGAACCCAACTGAGCTTCTTCCTCCCAAACTGCAAAGATTGGGGAAAATAAATCATTGAGGGCATGACGTGTGTACAAAGATTAAAATCAGCCATTAGGTTGGTTTTGTAATTCTGCCGCTAAAACACATCAAAAACGGTTCCTGATGGAAGAATTTTGGAGATGATGAGTACTGAACCCAGAAACTGGAATGAAAACGGCGTGAAGAAGGAATTGCCTTGCCAAACTTAGAGAAAATGTTTATCTTCAGACGAGTGCAATCTCTCACAGACTTCCCACAAGCCTTCTGCAGCAATTTCCAAATTCAGTTGCGATTTGAAGAACACCTCATCCCTTTCCGGGTCCCATCCATCCATCTTCATGGATCTACTCATGAGATCAATGGCTCTACCTCCGAGTGACCTTAGGCAAGTAAAAGAATCTCCTTGTGCCTCAGTTTCCTCATCAGTAACATAGATCCATACCTCTGTGAATATTAAATTGACATCTATTTGTCCTTTAGCAAGCTCTCAATAATTTTTATAGTTGTAGTTTTCATCACAGACTGGAAGAGCAGGTAAGTATGAATTAGAGATGTGATTCTCCCTGTTGAAAATAAGGAAAGCGATTTCTCTCTCTCTCCCTGGTTGCTTTGTGTCTTTCTCATCCTTTTCAGTGTAAATACTTATAATAATTAAATAAGTTATTTAGTAGGGTTTGTTATGTGAATCCTCTGGTGCCATTTCTGGGTTGGAAGAGTCTCCAGTTGTCTCTGGTGATTAAAGAATTGTCCAGCCCTTCCTGGTAGGTAGGGGAGGGTGGAGAGCTTTTCTTGTGTCTGCTTTTTCTCAGTTGCCTCCAGCTTGAAAAGAATCTTTATGCCAGAGTGGCATATTTCGGGGCGGCATGCTCGGAACCCCTCCAATGCATATCACATTCTGGTTTAATGCTTATTCGACTACCTTTGTGGCATCGATCTCTACTCCTCTTGAGGAGGGCCTTTCTGGGTCAGGAGAGATTTTGTTTTCTATTCTCCCAATACCATCCAGTAAAACTATATCAGGTACCAGCCCTGTGCCAGGCCCAGTCTTCCCCATCAGTGTAGCCGGAAGCTGGGAGTACCACAGGAAGTCGCCTCAGCTCCCTCTCAGCCAATCTCTGACAGGACAACACTCTGCTTGCTTCCAGAGAACAACTCTGTGTTCTGTGAGGACTTCCTCTCCCCTCCGTCCACTATCTTTTCATGCTCTCATAATTAAATTATCCCACTGGCTTAAAGATTTCTCTTTAGTAGATCTGGTTACTGTTTACCAAATGCTCACTATGTGCCTGCCCCATGTTATGTAGTTACTTACATTAACTTATTTAATCTGACCCTATAAAGTGGGTACTATAATAATGACCATTTTATAGATGTGGAAGGTAATGGAAGCCGATGAAGTGATTTGTTCGTGGTCACAACAGTGATAGAGCCTCGCGAGATTCACACCCAGGGTCTTCACATCCAGGCCCTCAACGTATGACAGGATGGAGCAGGTATGAGCCGTGGAGAAGGAATAGAAGCCAGGGAGGTTCCTAGCATGGAGTAATGCCCAGGAATTGGGCCACAAAGTAGAAGAAACTGAAGTAGAGGCTTTCATAGTGAATCTCTATCTCACCTCAGCTCCCCCAGTGCCCTTCTCCAGAGAACCATGATTGGGAGGTCCTCATGTCGTTCCACAACCGGGGGAGGAGCGTTCAGGTGTCCCTCCTCAAGTATTCCAGTCTTACCCACTAGTCTTGGTTGTACTTGGACACTGTAGGGGTGTGGAGGAGATATATATCTATATCTATATTATATCAATCATATCATATCATATTATATTATATATATGACATGAAATTGGTCAGAGATGGAACCAAATCATGGGGGTACAGCCAGGGTTCACCCTGGGGCTCTGAACAGGCACCTAGCTGGGTTGTGGGAGTCCGATTTCCAGGTTGCTGGGCTAAGGAATGACTGTCTTTGTCCCCAACAAGGGGTGTAGGGCAGCTGGCTCCACAGGTCATCGCTGGCTCTCTTGGGGCTCCAGGACCCTGAAGGTGGATCCTGGTGGGGAGCCTTTGCCAAGTCCACACTTTTGGCTCTTTCCACCTGGCAGACCCAAGACAAAGGAAGAAAATACAAGAAAAATGGCCAGTTAACACTTCAAATAATGGTTCAGCCCACAGCAGGCCCATACCCTACCCATTCTTCTATTTTACGCAAAGAGGAACCGCATTAGTTTTCTCCTCCTGACAAATTGTGAGGTATGTGTATTCTTACTTTCATTTTACAGATGAGGAACCCATGGCTGCAAAAGCTTGAGTCATGTGACCCAGCCCCAAAGCCCGTGAGTTCAGGATAGCAGCACTGGCGCAGGTGTCTTAGGACGTGGTGCGAGGGGCTCTCCCGGCTCCAGGCTAGGTAGGGCTCTGCTACCAGGTGATGCTGCGTAGGGGCTACTCTGCGCTCTCCCTCAGAAGCATTCACTGCTGGGCTCTGGGAAAAAAGTGAACACAATATTGGGCGCCAATCCTCAACCTTCAGCAATGAGAAGGTTAGACATGGTTGACTTTCTTTGGCCCAGGGGGACGTCACTGAGGCAGAAGGCAACTCAAGACAGCCTTCCCAAATACTCCTTTAACCCCCATCACAGTCCTATTCTTGCCAGGGCAACAGAGCCGGTCAGGCACTCCCAGCACCCCTCACCGCCTAGAAACAGAGTACCAGTCCTCACAAATGGCTCAGGAACTGACAGTTTCCAGAAACTCCACAGATCTACCTGGTGGAAAGAACCTCCTTCCCATCCCCCACTGCCACCAAGGTAGGGGCGCGGCGGGGGCAGGAGGCAAACAAGGGTGTGAGGGAGTATCTGGTGCAGCCCGCCCCTCCGCTGTGTGCCCCGTGGAGGGGTTAATGTGACAGACTGAGGCCAGGCCCTTGAGGGAAACTGCATTCTTGCTTTCTTCCTTCACAGATTTGCTTTCATCTCTTTGGCTTTTCTCTTGGGATCAAGGAAACCATGGGGAGAGGAGGCTTCTGTAGTCCTCCTCCACTGTCTGCCCCACCCCCACCCCATCATTGGCCTGCAGTCCAGCTGCCTTGGGGAAGGGTCCCCAAGCTGTTTTGGGCAAGAAAAAGGCCAAGACATATGGGAGCTTTCAGAATGTACTTGGAGACTGACATCTTATCATTCAGAATGACCTCACCAGGTCAGGAATCAGAATCCCCACTACCAATGTGGGCTCAAGTCCTCAATCAACCCCAGGGAGGCAGACCAGGCTGTGCGGCCTCTCTGGAGGATTTCTGGAAGGGTCTTGAAGAATTCCCATGGAAAAAGCTAACATTTTATATATGACCAAGACTCAAATTTTCATTAGGTAAAAATAAACCATCCTTTCTCTTGAACGGAATCATTTTCGGAAGCCCTACTCAATTCCCAGTAAAATCAGTTCAGGTTTGGATGTTCATTATTCCCCTGACGGTATTTGAAGAAGGACCATGGCAGGCCGGCTCCAGGCCAGTCACTCCTATTATCACCCCTGAGTACAGGCAGCAGAGAACCAGGGGAAATGATGGAAGAGTGGAGAAGATTTGAAATCTTACCACGCAGGGAACTCAGTCTGAAGGAATGGCTTTGTCTTGTCGTCCTCTGTGAAAACTCATTGATAAGAAATGTTGGTTTGTGTCAAAATTAGAACATAAGTTAAATTGAAACCTGCTGAAATTCCTTCACTTTGAGAATAACCTTGGGACGTATATCCTTTAAAAACTTTTCTCCATTGTATTAGCTTGCTAGGACTTCCATAACAAAGAACCATGGACTGGGGGACTTAGAAAACAAATTTATTCCTCACAATCCTGGAGGCTAGAAGTCCAAGATCAAGGTGTCAATAGGTTTGGTTTCTTCTGAAGCCTCTCTCCTTGCCTTGCAGATGGCCGCCTCTTTGCTGTGTCCTCAAACAGTCATACCTCTGTGTAGGCTCCTGTCTGTTTCTGAATTTTCTCTTCTCATAAGGAGATTAGTCAGATTGGACTAGGAAGCACCCAAATGACCTCATTTTAATTTAATTACTCCTTTAGAGATCTTATTTCCATATACAGTTACATTCTGAGATGTTGGGGGTTAGGACTTCAACATATAAATTTGGGGGGTACAGGATCCAACCTACTAATTTCTATGTAAGAATATACCTTTCTCCCCAAAAGGAAATCATAATGTAATGACTGTTTTGTAACCTGCTCTAAAAGTTTTTTTAATATGCATTATTTCTGTGCCAATAGATACAGAATAGGTTCTGGTTCAGATTGACGGACTAAGTAGATGCATTTTCCTCCTACTCCTTCCAAAAACTGAATTAATAACAATAGTGCACATTTACTGGGTGCTTATTATGAGGTAGGCACCATTCTGACTAGTTTGCCTGCATTCAGTTATTCAATTCACACAGCTCTGTGAGATGGGCATTATCTCCTTTTCAGATGCTGAGGTGAAGAGCCAATGGTGTCTCGTGTGAGGGACCAGGAGGAGTTGCTTTCTTGCAGGGAGAGCCATGAATGTGCTTAAAGATACAGAGAAGGGCTGGGGGAGGTGGAGGCTCAGAGGTGGCTCCCCCATGGTCAGGGCCTCCTGTGTCTGGTGTCTACATCCTGGTCCTGTCCCACTGCAGGTAGCTGCATGTCCTGACTCCCACTCAAATCCCTGGGTGCACTGAATTTCCAGGACCCAGTGATACACCATGTGCATAAGAAGCTCATATAAATATTTTTCTAAATAAATACACATTAATATGAGCATCCTGCAAGTGTCTCTGACAGAATCACTCTTATATATTTAAAGGTTTTTAAAGCATTTTTAAATTTCCCAGGGGCAGGGAAGTTCCATCTCCAACCACAGTGGTTAAGTGGGAGAAAGGAACCAATGAATGGCAGAAAATCCCCCTGTGCTTCTGAAAAACAAACAACAAGGGACACCTGGATCACTCAGTCATTAAGCATCTGCCTTCGGCTCAGGATATGATCCCAGGGTTCTGGGATGGAGCCCCACATTGGGCTCCCTGCTCTGCGGGAAGCCTGCTTCTTCCGCTTCCACTTCCCCTGTCTGATCTCCTCTCTTCATGTCTCTTTCTCTGTCAGATAAATAAATACAATCCTTTAAAAAAATCTCTCTTAAAAACAACAACAACAACAACAAAAACCCACAAAACCAAACAAAACAGAAAGGGAAAAAACCCTCGGTTAATGGCAACAGCACTGATATTTTCTTGCTTTACCATTTGCAAATGGTTTTCAATTGGCAGAGGTTCTGGGCCTCCAATGAAAGCACTGTTTACCTCGTACGAAGGAGAGTGCTCTCACTGTCCTCCATCACCATCCGACTCCATTTTAGACAACTTGTTTCCCCAAGACTATCATCAGCTTGGATGACACTACGGATGAACATGCTGCCTGAACACAAGCCAGGAAACCCTCCCTTCTTTTTCACACTACCTCTCTCCACTAAAACCTAATGGGAAAAGTCACTTCCTCCACAAAGCCCTCCCAGACCTACTATCCTAGCAAGTTCCGCTCAACCCTATCTTTGCTCCCTGAGTCCGCAGGTGCCTGGATCCCTGGATGAAAGAGACAGCCACTAATTCTCCTGCTCCCCTTAGCACAGACACACAGAAGTCCCATACCTACATCATCAGTCCTGATGACTCCATCTTACCAGAAACACAGTGCTCACTGCTCCTGAGGTGGAGGCCCACCAGAACATTTATGTACTGGAAGGATGCCTTGTCATGATGACTGATGAGCATTGTCAAGGATGGCCACTCATTGTCCCTGTTCTTGCCTTCTGTTTCACCCAGTTGCTTTCCAAGAGTTCCAAGTCCTGCAAAGGCTCCTTGAAGGAAATATTACAGACATTCACCACCCTCATCTTAGTGCTCAATACATCCTGATGCTTCATGATTTTTCTTAATACATATATTTTACACACACACACACACACACATGCAACATTTACAGTTTTATTACAAAAGATACAACTCAGGACCAACCCAATGGAAGAGACAAGAGCCGAATGGAGCAGGGCCAGGTCTGGGCTGGGGGTAAGAAAGTCCTCAGTACAAGAGCTTCTGCCCTGTGGATTTGGATGTGCCTGATGGTTAGTCCATGTTTAAAAGCCATCATGTCACCTTCTTTTATATCTGTCTCCTTACTGCATGGAATAAAAAGAAATCAAGAAGTAGAAGAGACATGAGCAGCTGTGTTTTCCTGCAGCTCCTCCCTCCTATTTTCCTATAGTTACTCAGGCTGGATAAATTGATTTCAGTCACAATTGTGAAAAGATGATCCTGATCACACCACAATTTCCCCTATATCTTAACAAAAAGAAAATTTCCAGATTCTGAGTGATTTGTACACACACACACACAAATTGTTAAGAGAACAAAATGTGCACGGTTCTTATTAGCATGGATTCTCTATGTCCCCTGAAGAGGACATACTGTACAGGCAACACAAAGTAGTACATTTAGGAGAGTATAAACAGGCAATTCTGAAGAAACGATTTTAAACAAATAATTGCTAAAAGAACAGAGCTTGAAAGTCTTTTCAAAAAAAAAAAAATGAAGAAGAAGAAGAAACCCACAAGACAAATGATTGCCTGTTGTTAGAGTTTGCTTGTCCTTCAAGGAGAAAGCAAGGTTCAAACTTCCCTCTATTGCCAACCAGTGTGCAAAATAGTGGCCATAAACCAATTCTCTCTGCCGTTCAGCCTTCCCCAGCCCCTGCCCCTGCCTTACGCAGGCTCTCACCTGGGGAGAACACTCTGGCATCCACAGAATGGCGCAGCCTAGAGGACACTGTGCTGCTGAACAGGCATTTTCCATCTCCACAATAACCGTGTGTCTGAACCAATGTCACCCTGTGTGTGGGGAGCCAGGCAGCTCCCCAAACCTTCAGGGGAAAGATGGTCTCTTGTTCTTACAAAGGCAAGGGTGAAGGGGTATGAAGTGTGGGTTAGGGAGGAAGAGGTGAGCAGTGAGCAAGGGTTGCTTACAAGGAACCACTGAGCCAGAGGTGAGCAGTAGTGTTCACTGGACCCCCATTTCTAGGCATCCTGGCCAACCACCAGCACATGGGAGAGGTGCGTTGGAAAGGGAGCCAGCTGACGGGGCTGGCTGAAAGGGGCCAGAATCTGGCAGGGGCTGTGACTCTCAGCGGTGGTGAAAAAGTTTTCCTCTTCACCCTCAGGAAGTACACAGTTCAGTGTAGTGACCACGGGGAAGTCACTTCACTACTTGGAGTCTCGGTTTACTAAACTGTGACATATGAGATTCATCCAAGAGATCCTAGAGCTTTCCCCTAAAGATAAAACCAGATGATGTGTATGAAAAACACTTATTAAGCTAAACATTGTCTTACCATGTGATTCAGCAATTCTACTCCTTGGTTTTTATCTAAAGCAGTTGAAACATTATGTCTACACAAAAACCTGCACACAAATATTTACAGCTGTTTTATTCATAATTGCCAAAACTTAGGAGCAACCAAAGTATCCTTTAGTAGGTGAATGGTATGTCCACACAATGGACTACTATTTGGCAATAAAAAGAAATGAGCCATCAAGCCAGGGAAAGAAATGGAGAAATCTTAAGTAGTGCTAAGTGAAAAAAGCTAACTTGAGAAAGCTACATTCTGTCTGATTCCAAGTATATGGCACTCTGGAAAAGGCAAAACCATGGAGATGGTAAAAAGAGCAATGTTGGCCAGAGGTTTGGAGAGAGGGAAGGGGAATGGATGGAGTAGGAGATCAGGGCAGCGTAACTGCCCTGATAGAAATATTAGAAATATAATAGAAATTTTTATAATAGAAATAATAGAAATATTTCACTATACCTTTGTCCAAACCCATAAAATAAATGTACATCAAGAGTGAGCCATAATGTAAACAATGGGCTTTGGATGCTTATGATGTGTGCACATGGGTTCATTAGTAGTAACAAAACTACTACTCTACTGGGGGTGTTGAGAACTCTGTATTTTATGCTCAATTCATTGCTATGAGATGGTTAGGTGTATGAGGCGCTGGTAGGATATGTATGTAAATTTGCTTCATGGGAAGAGATTAGGTCTTTCCTAGAAAATGGGTGCGGCAGACAACCCCGCCCAGATAGATATTTTTAAGACCAGCACTGTTATAGCTGGTGCCAGCTTCTCTCAGTAGAGGGCTGCTCCTAGTCATTTGGGTCATATTAAGATGTCCTCATGCTCTTTCTAAGTCTTTTGACAGGCCCCATTGACCTAAAACCCAAGCCTTAACCTGGCCTCACCAATCTACTCTGGCAACTATGGTCCAGTGGCTCCTTGAACCAGCCATCCATCCGCCCAACTATCTCACCCACATGCCTTTCTCCCAATCAGCCAATAACACCACTTGTCACACAACCTGTATCTTTGTTCCTTTAAATCAACATGACATCAGAGGAGGGAGCAGCATTATAGATAGGGAAAGGAGTCCCCTTTAGGAGTCTTTGTAGTAGCTCTGGAACCACTCCCTCTGGGTGAGAATCAGAGGCCTGGCAGTGGACGTGGTGGTGAGAACCTAGAGAGGGGAGGTTAATGATGGCCACCACTCTGGGAAGAAAGCTGGGATTGTGAACCTGGTGGAACCTGGGAATAACTGAGGCAGCCACGGGGTCTAGGGAGCTGACTTTCCTTCAATTTCAGGTTGAGGTGAAGACAATGAAATGTTTTATTCTCAGACTGATGTGACCTCAGAATCATAGGTATTTTTTCCCTAAGATTTTATTTATTTATTTGCCAGAGAGAGAGAGAGAGAGGCAGGCAGGGGGAGAAGCAGGCTCTCTGTTGAGCAAGGAGCGCGATATGGACCTGATCCCAGGCCTCTGGGATCATGACCTGAGCCAAATGCAGGCTTAACTGACTAAGCCACCCACACATCCCAGAATCATATGTCTTGCTGCTAACTTGTTTGTTTCAGGATGCCGTATTTTACCAATGTCCTCCTGAAGGTCACATTTTCAAGTCCACATTCATTGTTTTCAGCATCAGTAAGCCACAGTGACCACCCACAAAGCAATTCACATGTTACATGTTACATAGAGATGTATACCTTGCAGCCAATGGTCAGGAGAAGAATTTGAAACACATAGAAATATCCTTTCTAGCAGAAGGGCTACAAACTGGCAGACTTCCTAGGGTGCTAGTTAGCCCAAGCTCTTCTCTGAGAACTTCTCGGTGTATTAGCAAAGGCCTCGTGTCTCTATCCCTGATTACCACTGACTGCAACAAGGACCAGACTTCCCTTGGAGCAGCAGGATGAGGCTGAAGGGAGGACCCCATGGGACCATTGATTCCCTCATCATTATGGGTCAAGGCAGTTGTTAACTATGACAGCCAAAGACCCATTAGCGATAATGCCGTCAAAATGGAAACTCAAAATGGCTCAAGTCTAAGACAAGAGCAGAATCTGTGAATTAAGAGATTGAGTCATCCTTTGTAAGCCTAGGAAAAAAATCCATCAATTTATAGATTGTCATCTCAGTACCTGAGAGGGAGCTCAGAGAAACAGAAAAAGGAGAAATATGCAGAGGTTGAAGTTGGCTTTTATTCTGCTAGGTCATCAATAATAATAATAATAATAATAATACTTACATGATAGTACCATGAGCCAGGCCCTTCTCTAAGCAATTTACATAGAGAAACTCATTTCATCAGACCATGATGTAATCACCTCACTGATTAGGACCAATGTGGGGCTGCCCATCCCTTAAAATCTCTCCTTGATTTCTGCCCTTTATAGGTGACCTGGGCTCATGTGATGTAAAAAATAGCTTAGTCATGGGGCACCTGGATGGCACAGCATCCGCCTCTTGGTTTGGCTTAGGTCATGATCTCAGGGTCCTGGGATGGAGCCCCATGTCTCACTGCATGCTCAACATGGAGTATGCTTGAAATTTTCTCTCCCTCTCACTCTGCCCCTTCTGTTCATGCTCTCAATCTCTCTCTCTTTAAAATAAATAAATAAATCCAATAAAAAACATAGGTTAGTCATTAGCCTATAGTGAATGCTTGAAAATCTATCATGAGCCACCAGATAAAGATGTCATTGGTTAATGCAAATCCATCTGTAATGGGATAACCCTTTATATTAAGAATAAAAAGTTGTGTCAAGTATCATCTATGGGTTAGCACTATCATAAATATTATTTCATTTAATTCTCACAGTTCCTACAAAGCAGGTGGTATTTGGTGGAAACTAAATTTAAGAGAGCACAAGGAGCTCACTCAAATTCTCCAAATTAAAACATAAAAGGACCAGGATCTGAGCCCAAGCATCGAGCTCTAACAACACCCAACATGTTCTTGCTACTATACCTTATGCTTTAGCCCTATGTTAATACTTTTTCCTTTATTACTCCTTCACTATGAATTTTTAATAAATAATGACTTTTTCAACATAACCATAACACAATTTTCATACCCAACAAAATTAACAATAGTTTACAAGAAAGCCCTGGTTGCCTCAAATATGTCTTTTTATTTTATTTATTTATTTATTTTTTGAATGCTAAAATTAATGGTGGTACTTTATTTATTTTTTTTGAATGAACTAATATATTTATTTATTTATTTTCAGCATAACAGTATCATTATTTTTTTCACCACACCCAGTGCTCCATGCAATCCGTGCCCTCTATAATATCTACCACCTGGTACCCCGACCTCCCACCACTTCAAACCCCTCAGATTGTTTTTCAGAGTCCATAGTCTCTCATGATTCACCTCCCCTTCCAATTTACCCCAAACCCCTTCTCTCTAACTCCGCATGTCCTCCATGCTTTTTGTTATGCTCCACCAATAAGTGAAGCCATATGATAATTGGCTCTCTCTGCTTGACTTATTTCACTCAGCATAATCTCTTCCAGTCCCGTCC
>NW_026740005.1:0-4870 GCF_022355385.1 Mustela nigripes | reverse complement strand
GTGGACCTATTTTGATTGATTTTGAGGGTCATTCTTTGCATCTCCTGTATTTTGATGTATGTTCCCTTTGCCATATTAGGGAAATTCTCTACAAAAATTCTCTCCAATATACCTTCTGCTCCCCTCTCTCTTTCTTCTGCTTCTGGGATCCCAATTATTTTAATGTTGTGTCATCTTATAGTTTCACTTATCTCTTAAATTTCTCCTCGTTGTCCAGTATTTGTCTGTCTCTCTTTTTTGCTCAGCTTCTTTATTCTCCATCATTTGGTCTTCTATATCACTAATTCTTTTACCTCATTTACCCTAGCAGTAAGAACTTCCATTTTTTATTGCACCTCATTAATAGCTCTTTTGATTTCAACTTGGTTAGATTTTAGTTCCTTTATTTCTCCAGAAAGGGCTTTTATCTCTCTGGAGAGGGTTTCTCTAATATCTTCCATGCCTTTTTCGAGCCCAGCTAGAACCCTGAGTGTTGTCATTCTGAACTCTAGTTCTGTCATATTACCAATGTCTGTTTTGATTAGGTTCCTAGCTTTGGTACTGCCTCTTGTTCTTTTTCTTGTGGTGAGTTTTTCCGCCTTGTCATTTTGAGCAGATAAGAATATAAAGGAGCAATTAAATGCTAAAAGGGTGGTAAAGACCCCAGGAAAATGTGCTTTAATCAAATCAGAAGAGACCCCAAGTTGTGGGAGAATGAAAGGGGATAAAAAATAAGTTCAAGGGGAAAAAATGGTTTAAAAAAAAGAAAACAAGGAAAAAAATTTTTAAAAAGAAAATAAATATATATATATATACTAGACTTGTGACTAGAACAGGGTCAGTCACTTAATTTTGGTAGTATTTTGGTCTCTTAGAAGAAACTACCTCCCAAGATTTTAAGGGATGAAAGACATATAAGGGTAGGCACAATGAAGGGATGGAATAAACCTATAAAAATGAGGAAAAAAATTTAATTTCTAAAACATAAGTTGATAGAGCAAGTTGGTTGGGACAATAAAGAAAAATAAACTGGAGAGAATTTGCTCAGGCTGGACACTAGAACAATCTTGTAGCTAGTTTTAGGGTATATTTTGATCTATTAGAAGTTATACCCCAAATGTTTTAGAAGAAAAAACCCTATATGTAAAAAAATATATAGTTAGATACAATGGAGGATAAAATATGACTATAATAATGATGGTTCAAAATAGATTATTATTTTTTAAGGTATTTTAAAAATAAACTAGTTTTAAAAAATCATTCAAAGAGGAAAGGGTAAAAGTTAAAAATATATTATTCGAAGAAAAAAGAAAAAATATATAACTGCAAGACTAAAGAATCATTGGGAGAAAGCCATGAATTCCTTGTTTTGCTTTCTCCTCCTCTGGAATTCCACTGTTCTCCTTAGTAAGTGAAGTTATCTTGGCTGGTTTTCTTGTTGGTCTTCTGGGGAAGGGGCCTGTTGTATTATCAAGTGTCTTTGCCCGAGATGGACTTGTCCTGCCCTTACCTGGGGTAGGGCTAAGTAATCCAGAAGCTTTTGTTCCATGAAGGCTTTCCGTAGAGTTTTGGATTATGGAATGATAATGGCGGTCTCACAATCCGGCCCAGAGGAGTGGAGAGCTCAGGGCCCCACTCCTCAGTGCACCCTCAGAGAAAAGTGCTTAATCACTCCCATCTTCCCGGTCTCTGGCCATGCTTGGAGAAAAGCGCTCTGTCATTCGCACTTGGAGAAAAGTCCTTGGTCATTCTCATCTCCTTGGCCTCTGGCCATGCTTGGAGAAAAGAGCTCAATTACTCCCATCTCCCTGGCCCTTGGCCATGCTCCAAGCTCACCCTGCCTATGCGTGGTTCAAAGTAACCCTGGGTTGAGAGCTCACTCCTCAGCTTTGTCTCTGTAGCCAGCTTCCCCGCTCTAATACCTGTGAGTTCTGTGACACTCAGATACTCCTGGTCCTTCTCTGACCCTGAGGGACCTGGGGCTATGCTGACCCCACTTAGGCTTCACTCTGGTTTAGCCTCTGGTGTGATATCCCTCATTGGATCAAACTTTTAAAAAGTCCTGATTTTCTGCTCCGTGGCTCCACCACTTGCCGGGAGCTGGCCCCTACCCCCGCGGTCTACCTTCCCGCTTTTTGGGTTCACTTTTCTGCCGGTTCTACCTTTCAGAAAGTGATCAATTTTCTGTTTCTAGAATTGTTGCTCTCCTTCTCTTTGATCTCCCATTGGATTTGTAGGTGTTTGCAATGGTTAGATAAGCTATCTAGCTGATCTCCTGCTACCTGAAGTCGCCTCAGCCTGCTACTTCTCTGCCACCTTCAATCCTTCCACAGAATATGTGGTTTTTATTGTGTTTATGTGTATTCTTTCTGTACCCAGTTAGGTGAGTATTTTTATTATGAAAGGGTGTTGAATTTTGTCAAATGCCTTTTCTGCATATATTGAGTTGATCATATGAGTTTTTATTGATCATTCTATTAATATCATGCATCACATTTACTGATATGTGCTGGTGAATTCAGTTTTGTAGCATTTTGTAGAGAATTTTTACATTTTTATTTATCAGGGATATTATCCAGTAGTTCTTTTTGTTGCTGATTTTTGTTTTTGTAGTGCTCCTGTCTGGTTTTGATATCAAGATAATGCTGGCTTTGTAAAATGTGCCTCAGAGTATTTCAACCTCTTCAACTTTTTGGGAAGGGTTTTAAAAGTGTTTGTATTATTTCTTCTTAAAGTGTTTGGTAGAATTCACTGTGGAAATCATCTGACTCTGGACTTTTATTTGTTAGAAAGTTTTTATTACGGATTCAATCTCCTTACCCCTTATTGGTCTGTTCACATTTTTTATGTCCTTATGATTCAGTCTTGATAGGTTGTATGTGCCTAGGAATTTGTCCATTTCCTCTAGGCTTTTGATTCACTAGCATTTAGCTGTCTTTTATCCTTTATATTTCTGTGGTATCTGTGATAATGTCTCCTTTTTCATTTCTGATTTTATTGAGTCTTCTCTCTTTTTTCTGGTAGTCTAGCTGTCTTTTTTTAAAATTTATCATTACCAAGTCTAACTTTATTTACCATTTAAAAAAAACTTTCTACTTTTTAATTCTATATTTAATTTATTTATGCCCTCATTTTTATTTTTTTCCTTCATTTTGCTACTTTTAAGTTTACTTTGTTCTCTTTGTAGTTTTTGTGAGCTGTTATATTAAGTTCTTTATTTGAAATCTTTTTTAATATACATTTATAGCTATACAATTTCCTTTTATAACTTTTTGCTGCTTCTCATAATTTTTTGGTATATATTTTTTATTTTCCTCAAGATGTATTTTTATTCCCACTTTGTCTTCTTTTTTTGATTTTTTGTTTGTTTAAGAATGTGTATGTCTGTGTGTTTGTAAATTTTCCAAATTTCCTTCTGTATTGATTTCTAGTTTCATATTATTTTGGCTGAAAATATACTCAATATGCTTTCTATATTATTGATTTTGGGGGGACTCTTGTTTTGTGGTTTAAAATGTGATCTATCCTAGAAAATTTTCCACGTGTGTTTGAGAAGAATATTTATTATGATAGTATTAAATGGAATATCCTTAAATATGTTAGGTTCATTTGACATAGTTCTTGTTTGTTTGTTTTGTTTTGTTTGTTTGAGAGAGAGCCGGGCAGAGAAAATGAGCAAGAGGTAAGGGCAGAGACAGAGTGAGAAGATCCCCTCCTGAGCAGGGAGCCCAATGTGGGACTCTATCTCAGGACCCTGGGATCATGATCTGATCCAAAGGCAAAGGGTTAACTGACTGAGCCACCCATTTGTCCAGGCATAGTGTTTAAATTCACTATTTTCTTATTTATTTTCTGTCTGGATGATCTATCCATATGTAAGAGTGGGGTATTATTGTCCCCAGATACTATAGTATTGCTATTTATTTCTCCTTTTGTTTTGTTAGTATTTGTTTTATATATTTATGTGGCTCAATATTAGGTACATGATATTTACAATTACTGTATTGATGAATTGATGACACTTTGCTTATAGTATAATGACTGTGGTGACTTTTAGCTTATATAAACCCTATTTTGTCTGTTATAGTTATTGCTACCCTTGTTTTCTTTTGTTATCTTTAGCTTGGAATATCTTTTTCCATCGCTTTACTCCCTGCCCATGTGTGTCCTTAAAGCTAAAGTGATTCTTTTATACGCAACATATTGTTGGATCTTGTGTTTTTTGTTTGGTTTTTTTAATCAATTCTAGACTTTCTATGTGTTCCAACTGGATGATTCCATTCACTTACAGTTAAAGTAATTATTGATAGGTAATGACTTAACTATTGCCTTTCATTCTTTTGATATTTCATGATTTATTTAAATTTTAGTTAATATATAGTGTAATATTAGTTTCAGGAGTAGAATTTAGTAATTCTCCATTTGCATATAACATTCAATGCTCATCACAAGTGACCTCCTAATAATTATTACTGACTTAGCCCATTCCCCTGCCCATCTCCCCTCCAGAAACAATCAGTTTGTTATGTATAGTTAAGTGCATAATGGTTTGCCTTCCCCTCCCTTTTTCTTTTAAATTTTTTTCTTTCCCCAGTGTTTATCTGTTTTGTTACTCTGTTAATTGCTCTTCTGTAGATGCTCTGCTCTTTATCTCCTGTATTGTTCTCTTTGTTTGTAATCTAATGACTTTTTGTGGCAGTGCGTTTTAACTTCGTTATCAAAATCTTTTGTGTATCGACTACATTTTTTTTATATTTAGCATTAAGCTTATATAAAATACGTTAGTTATAACATTCCATTTTATGTTGAAAACAACTGAATTTCAATAGTGTACAGAAAATTTATACTTCTATAACAACAGGTTATTGATGTTTTTACATTTTTGATCATT
>NW_026740004.1:0-20063 GCF_022355385.1 Mustela nigripes | reverse complement strand
AAAAAATCCAGAATATACCAGCTGTCCTTACACCTTAAAGAAGCGGAGAATCAACAACAAATTAAGCCAACTCCACACACAAGAAGGTAAATAATCAAGTTTAGAGCAGAGATCAATGAGATAGAAACTAGAGATACAGTAGAACACATCAATGAAACTAGAACATGGTTTTTTGAAAGAATCAACAAGATTGATAAACCACAGGCCAAACTAATCCAAAGGAAAAGAGAGGAACCAAATTAATAAAATTATGAATAGAAAGGGAGAGATCACAACTAACACCAAGGAAATAGAAACAATCACCAGAAATTATTCTCAACAGTTATATGCCAATAAGCTAAGCAACCTAGATGAAATGGATGCATTCCTGGAAATCTATAAAGTTCCAAAACTGATTTAGGAAGAAACTGATAACTTGAATAGACTGATAACTGGTAATGAGATTGAAGCAGTGATCAAGAACCTCCCAGAAAACAAGAGCCTCGGACCTGATGGATTTCTTGGAGAAATCTTTCATTCAAAGAAGAAATAATACCTATTCTCCTGAAGCTGTTTCAAAAAATAGAAACAGAATGAAAACCTCCAGACTTTTTTTATGAAGCCAGCATTACCCTGATCCCCAAACCAGGCATAGAACCCATCAAAAAGGAGAATTTCAGACCAATATCCCTGATGAATATGGATGCTAAGATTCTCAATAAGATCCTAGCTAATAGGATCCAACAGTACATTAAAGATTATCCACCATGACCAGGTGGGATTTATCCATGGCATGCAAGGGTGGTTCAACATTTGCAATTCAATTGATGTGATAGAATAAATCAGTAAGAGAAGAGAGAAGAACCACATGGTCCTTTCAATTGATGCAGAAAAAGCACTTGATAAGATACAGCATCCATTCCTGGTTAAAACCCTTCACAGTATAGGGATAGAGGGAACATTCCTCAACTTCATAAAATCTATCTATGAAAAAGCCACAGCGAATATCATCCTCAATGGGGAAAAGCTGACTGCTTTCACTTTGAGATCAGGAGCACAACAAGGATGCCCACTCTCACCACGCTTGTTCAACATAGTACTAGAAGTCCTAGCAACAGCAATCAGACAACAAAAAGAAATAAAAGGTATTCAAATTGGCAAAAAAGAAGTCAAACGATCTCTCTTCACAGATGACATACTTTATATGGAAAACCCAAAAGACTCCACCCCCAAACTACTAGAACTCATACAGCTATTCAGTAATGTGGGAGGATACAAACTCAATGTACAGAAATCAGTTGCTTTCTTACACACTAACAATGAAAAAGTAGAAAGGGAAATTAGAAAATCAATTCCATTTGCTATAGTACCAAGAACTGTATGATACCTGGGAATAAACCTAAACAAAGACGTAAAGGATCTGTACTCGAGGAACTACAGAACACTCACTTATTTTAAATTCCCTATCAAGCATATTATTTGGTTTTTTTTAGCTCTCTTGCTGTGATGTTGTCCTGTTATTTCATTCTGAAAACATTGTTCTGTCTCTTCATTTTTTTGAAGTCTCTGCGTCTGTTTCTATGTGTTAGGAAAGTCAGCTACATCATCTCTTCTTGAAATTCATGGCCTTATGAAGAAGTTCTGGAGTTCCCTGCAGTGCAATGTCAGAAGTTGGGATTTCGAGGGTATCTCCTATGTCTGTTGCATGTATCCTACTTTTGTGGCTGGGCAGCATTTGCCTTCAGTCCAGTTATCTGCAATGGTTCTTTGTTTATAGGTAAGATTTGGTGCCTATTTTGTTAGTAGGCCAGTCTGGGACCACCATGGGCTTTGGTTAGGTCAGTCCAGGCATTTGCCAGAACTGTAATCACACTGAACTGCAGGATCCTCTCTGCCTGTATTTTCCTCTGAGAAGCTTTTGTTGGTGGGCAGGGCCTGCAATCAGACAAGGTGTCTGCCCCCACCCCCACTATTGTGGGTAGTTTTCTTCCCCTTTTTTTCCAAGACAGGAGTCGCTTTAGAGTAGTGCTGGCCCCTGTTGGGGTTGCTTGCATACTGCTACACTTGTGGTCCTGATTTGGATGAACTCTTGTTGAGGACATGTGGGAAGAGGCAGAAGAGTGCTGGGGCTGGATGTGCTGTTAGCAAGCAAGGTGGAGTGTTTGCCCTGAATTAGTTCTGGTAGGTGTTCATGTATCTGTACTGGGTTGCAGGAGCAGGAAATGGTACCTGCCAGCTCTTTTGATTTTGGGGATGTCCCTTAAAGATCCCTGCTCCTCCAGCACATGTTCTGAGATCAGTAAGTAAATCTTCCTGTACACCTGGGGCATTTTTCAAACTGCTGCTTTTATGCCATGTCTCAGTGAGGCTGTTTGTTATACCATCTCCTTAATGCGGAGGATTCTGTTTCCTATCATACACCAGTTCTCCCAGAACTGAGCCCACTGTTTTTTAAGTTCTAGGTGGTAAGCCCCACTAATTGTAAAAACTTACAAAGCTGAGCCCCTCTGTTTTTCAAAGATCAATATTATGGGGATTCATCTTCCTAGTGTGGGAACCCTCTGCTTGGGTTGCCTGGTGTGTCTGCTCTTCTCCCTTCTCTGTGCCTAAAATGGAGATACCTATTCCCACGGATAGCCTTGCAGGTCAATTTGGTTTTCCAACCAAGTCTCCAACCTTCTTCTAGTTTTTGATGTGGCATTTTCTCTATATTTAGCTGTAGAGAGTCTACTCTGCCAGTCTTTCAGTCATTTTATTGGCACTGATGAGCATATCTAGATGTGTGTATCCATAGGATGAGGTGAACTTAAGGTCCTCCTACCCTGCTGTCTTCCCCAGAAGTCTACTTTTAAAGATTTTGAAATGTAGTATTTCCATTTCCTTTGTCTTCTTGTATTTTTCAAAATTTCTTCTTTGTTTTTTTTTCTTTTTCTTTTTTTAAAAATTATGTTAGTCCCTATACAGTACATCATTAGTTTTTGATGTAGTGTTCCCTGATTCATTGTTTGTGTATAATACCCAGTGTTCTATACAATACATGTACTCCTTAATACCCATCACCATGCTCACCCATTCCCTCACCCCCCCCCCCTTTCCCAGAGAGAAAGTTTCCCAGAGTCCATAGTCTCTCATGGTTCATCTCCCCTTCTAGTTCCAACCCCCACCCCCTCACTTCATTTTTTCCTTCCTTCTCCTAATGTTCTCAATGTTATTCCTTATGTTCCTGGAGTTCATAGTCTCTCATGAAGTATGAGTTTGTTTCTCAGAGTCCATCATCTCTCATGGTTCATCTCTCCCTCTAGTCCCCCCACCCCGCTTTATTTTTCTCTTCCTTCTCCTAATGTTCTCCATGCTGTTCCTTATGTCCCACAAATAAGTGAAACCATATGATAATTGACTTTCTCTACTTGACTTATTTCACTTAGCATAATCTCCAGTTCCATTCATGTTGACGCAAAAATTGGGTGTTCATCCTTTCTGGTGACTGAATAATATTCCATTGTATATATGGACCACATCTTCTTGATCCATTCATCTGTTGAAGGGCATCATGGCTCTTTCCACAGTTTGGTGCTATGAACATTGGGGTGCATGTTGCACTTCTTTTCACTATATCTGTATCTTTGGAGCAAATACCCAGTAGTGCAATTGCTGGGTTATAGGGTAGCTCTATTTTTAACTTTTTGAGGAACCTCCACACTGTTTTCCAAAGTGGCTGTACTAACTTGCATTCCCACCAATAGTATAAGAGGGTTGCCCTGTCTCCACAACCTCTCCAACATGTGTTGTTTCTTGTCTTGTCAATTTTTGCCATTCTAACTGGTATAAGATGATATCTCACTGTGGTTTTGATTTGAATTTCCCTGGTGGCTAATGGTGATGAACATTTTTTATGTGTCTGTTAGCCATTTATACATCTTCTTTGGAGAAATGTCTGCTCATATCTCTTGCCCATTTTTTGACTTGATTATTTGTTTTTTTTCAATGTTGAGTTTGAGAAGTTCATTGACTCATTGTTATATTATAACATTATTTATCTCTCACATGCTATATTTCTTCTATTTTTTTTTCTTGTAATTGAGTTCTAGTTTCATACCAGTATAATCAGAAAAATTATTTGATACAGTTTCAATCTTAAATTTATTGAGGCTTGTTTTGTGACCTAACATGTGATCTGTCCTAGAGAATGTTCCATAAGTACTTGAAAAGAATGTGAATTCTGCCTTTTGGGGGCAGAATTTTTTTTTTTAAGATTTTATTTATTCATTTGACATTGATCACAAGTAGGCAGAGAGGCAGACAGAGAGAGAGGAAGGGAAGCAGGCTACCTGCTGAGCAGAGAGCCCTATGTGGGGCTCAATCCCAGGACCCTGGGATCATGACCCAAGCTCAAGGCAGAGGCTTTAACCCACTGAGCCACCCAGGTGCCGCTGGGGGCAGAATGTTTTTATGTGTCAAGTCCATCCAATTTAGTGTGTTTTTCAAAGCCATTGTTTCCTTATTGATATTCTGCCTGGATGATCTATCCATTGATGTAAGTGATTTGTAAAAAGTCCTCTACTATTTTAGTAGTATTGTCAATTTCTCCTTTTATATCTAAATTTTTGTTTTATATATTTAGATGCTTCTAGGTTGGGTGCATAAATAGTTAAAATTGCTATATCCTCTATTGCATTGATCCCTTTATCATTATGTAATAACCATTTTTAGCCTCTTGTTAGTCTTTTTTTAGTCTGCTTTACCTGATAATGAGTACTGTTTCCCCAGCTTGTTTGTTCATTTGTTTACCATAGCTTTCCTCTATTTCTGTTTGTGTGGCATATGTTTCCATTTCTCCATTTTCAGGTTGCATGTGTTTTTATGTCTGAAGTGAGTCTGTTGTAGTCAACATACAGACAACTCATTCTTTTCATCCATTCAGTTCCTCTATCTTTCAGATGTAGATTTTAGTCCATTTACATTTAAAATCAGTATTGATAAATATATAATGATTGCAATTTTGATTTTGTAGTTCTCTGTTCTTTTCTTTTCCTGATCTCTTCCTTTTTGGTTTGATGTCTCTTTTTAGTGTTGTATCTGGATTACTTTCTCTTTATTTTTTTTTTTTTTGTGCATAATTATAATTTTTGGTTTGTGGTTATCATGGGTTTTATACATAACATTCCAAATGTATATCCATATTTCTTGAATTGATGATCACTTAAGTTCAAACATATAAAAGCTTGAAATTTTTACTTCCTCCTCCATGCTTTATACATGTTGTATATTACATCTTTTTATTTTGTGTATTCCTTGAGTAATTTTTGGAGGCAGAGTTGATTTTACCTCTTTTGTGTTCTAACCTCCTCACTAGTTTTATAATTCGTTGATCTACTAACTTTACTATGTTTACTTTTACCTGTTAAATTTTTTCTTTCATAATTTTCTTATACTAATGGTCTTTTCCTTCCACTTAAAGAGTTCCCTGTGATATTTTTAAAGACTGTTTTAGTGGTAATAAACTCCTTTAACTCTGTCTTCAACTCTTCCTTTCTCCTTCAGTTCTACCATGTCTGGTATAGTATACTTAGTTATAGGTTTTGTTTTGTTTTTTCTTTTAACATTTTGAATATATCATACCACTCCCTTCTGGCTTGTAAAGTTTCTTCTAAAATATTACCTGATAGACCTACAGTGTTCCCCTTGTATGTAACCATTGCTTTTCTCCTGTTTCTTTTACAATTCTTGGTCTTTAATTTTTACCATTATAATTATTATGTGTTTTGTTTGCAGTTCTCTGCACTTCCTGGACCTGGATGCCTGTTTTCTTCCTGAACCAGGGAAGTTTTCACATATTTCTTCAAGTAAGTTTTCTATCCCCTTGCCTCTCTCACCTGTTTCCAAATATCACCTGTAAATATCATGATAGTTGAGGGCATCAGAGGTTCCTTAACCAATCCTTGTTTTACTATTATTTCTTCTTTTTGCTATTTAGTTTGGGTAATATTCACTACCCTGTGCTTCAGGTCACTGATCTGTTTTCCTGTATCCTCTAAGCTTCAGTTGATTCCTTCTAGTGTATTTTTCATTTCAGTTATACTTCAGCTGTGATTATTTTTTTATACTTTCTATTTCTTTGTTGAAGTTCTCCTTGAATTTCTCCATTCTTCTCTCAAATCAAGTAATTTCTTTATGATCACTACTTTCAACTCTTTATCAGGCATATTCTTTGTCTCACTTAACCTTTTCTTTATGATTTTGTCTTGTTCTTTTATTTGGGACATATACCTATGTGTCCTCAATTTATCTAACTCTTCATATTTTCTTCTATGTGTTAGGTACATCAGTTGCATCTCCTGGTCTTGAAAGTAGTGGCCCTGTGTGTAAGAGTCCTATGGTTTCCTGTAGTACAATCACCCCTGGTCACCAGAATGATGTGTTCTGGGGATGTCCCCTGTGTGGGCTTGTTTGTGCCTTCCTGTAATAGTTGAGCCACAACAGCTGTGGGCACAATGGTGGGCAGGGCTTGCTCTGTCTGTGGCTGGTCATGAGGTACTATTGTAGCTATTAGTTTTATTATTAGATATACAATTTGCAAATGGCCTTGTGAAATGAATTTAGAAGTGTTCCTTCCTCTTCTATTTTTTTTAAAGAGTTTGAGGATTAATATTCTTATATAAATATTTGTAGAAATCACCAGTGAAACCATCTGGTTCTAGAGTTATGTTTATTTGGAGAATGTTGAACATTGATTCAATCTCCTTATTCAAAATTGGTATGTTCCAATTTTTAATTCCTTCAAAATTCACTCTGAGATTTATATTTCTAGGAATTTACCCATTTCTACTAGGTTGTCAATTATTTTGGTGTAGAGTTGTTCATAGTAAACTCTTAACAATCCTTGTCATATTAGTTGTAATGTCTCTTTCATCTGTTTTTGAGTCCTCTATTTTTTGGCGAGCCTCACTAAAGATTTATCTATATTATTCATCTTAAAAAGCAGCTATTAGTTTCATAGCTTTTTTCTAATGTCTTTTTAGTCTCTATTTCTGTTTTTCTAAGTCCTTGAGGTGTAAAGTTAGGTTGTTTATTGAAATCATTTTTGTTTCTTAATGTAGGCATTTATTACTGTGGATTTCCATCTTAGAACTTCTTCAGTTGCATCCCATAAGTTTTTGTGTGTTGTCTTTCCATTTTCATTTGTCTCGAGGTATTTTTTTTCTTTCCTTTTGATTTCTTCTTTGACACATTGGTTGTTCAATAACCTTTTGTATTTTAACATCTGTTCTAGGATTAAGTAGTTAGTCCATCACCATATTACATTATTAGGGTATTCTGAGTTTGAGTCTATGCTTACACTGACCAATGTGTTGTATATGTTCATATGTTTTTGATGTGACCAATTACCATATTTTTGTTCTGGCTAGAGGAACTTTTTTTTAACATTTCTTGTAAAGCAGGTTTACTGGTGATGAATTTCTTCAGGTTTATTGGGGAAATCTTTATTTTGCCTTTAATTCTGAAAGACAACTGCAGGGTTAAGTGTTTGTGATTGGAAGTTTCTTTCCTTTAGCACTTTGAATTTACCATCCTATTTTCTTCTGGCCTGTAAAGTCTCTGCAGGATGATATGCTAATAGGCCTACTGAGGTTCCTTTATATATGAGATTTTTTTTTTCTCTTGATCCTTTCAAAGTTCTGTCTTTGTCTTTGGTTTTAGACAATTATGTTTCTTCAAGAACATTTTGGATTGAAATTTTGAGGTGATTTATTAGCTTCATGAACTGGTATGTCTAAATGTCTTACCGTATTTGGTAAATTTTCAGTCCTTGTTTCCTTAAAAAAGCTTTCTATTCCTTCTTCCCCATCTTGTATCTCCTTTTCTTTAGGGCTAGTTCCGGAATTTATTGTATTCCTTTGGTGGAGACATGTTACCCTGATTCTTCATGATTTTTGTTGCCTTGTTAAATGTGTGCACATTAGAAAAACCAGTCACTTCCTCCAGACTTTATGGACTGATTTTGGTAAGAGAAGCCTTCCATCTGCAGATGGGGAACACTGGCTTGTGTTCTGACCCTGTGTCTAGTGGTTCAGGGTGCTAAGTGAGGGTAGACATAGCAGCACTGGCTCAGAAAATGGTGATTTTTCTTCAGCTCAGGCCACTGAGGTTCACAGTATTAATGACTGTGTGGTCCTTCGTGAGCACTAAGGGGGAAGTGCAGTGGTTGCAAACATTCTTAAACTCCTAAGAGATGGTTCCAGGACTTATTGCTACGAGTCAGGATAGGTAGCATTTGTGGCTGGAACAAGTGGCGTGCACATACTTATTTACGGGAGCAGATGCAGGTGCCTGTATAGTGGCAGAGGTCACTTGCAGATATAATTGTAATGATGGGTGCCAGGGCAGGTAGCAAGGTCCAGGGCCCACTATGAGCTCATTAGTGTCTTCAGTGAGAGAACCTGGATGTCAGTGTATTCTCCTGTAGTGACATACTCTATCCCGAGGTATGGATTTTGCAGTGAAGGCCAGTGGGGAGTCAGATTGGGGTGGGGAGCATGCAGATCATAGCTGAAAGAACTCGGTACAGGTACACCCAGTGGTACAAGTCATTGACATAAGGCAGAACCTGGTCTGAATCTACAAGCAACTATGGGATTCCTAGAAGTAAGTGTGGTCTCCTGTGACTGTACACTCTTCCCTCTGGATGTATGCACTGTAGCGAAGGGCAATGATGGGGGTTATTAAGAGAGAGGTATGTCTGAGTAAAGCTGGAGTGGACAACTATAGTTGGGTGTGGTATTGCTGGTCACTGACAGAAAGCAGGGTCTGATCCACATCAATAAGCAGGTGCAGGGGGTCCTAGATAGTGGTGTGTTTGCTCATGGCTAGACATTCTACTCTCCATGTATGTGCTGCAGTGGAGGTCAATGACCAGGCCAGTGGCATGCAGGTACATAATTGCAGGAGCTAACCCCAAGCAGGGACACAGAGGTTGAGGATCAGTCAAGGTTGCCTAGAATGGTGTCTTGCACTCATGCCTGAAGTGCAAGGGAGGGTGGGAATGGGAGAATGAAGGGACTGAGGTATTGAGGTGAGCAGCCAATTTCTTTAGCCTCTCCTGGCACTCCCTGAACATCCAGCTTCTGTTTCACCCCACTCAGTTCAGCAAAGAAAGGCATCTCAGAACAAGGAAGAAAGTCAGAGGCTATTATTAGTAAACCCATAGCAGAAGTGATTGCAATTCACAAAACCTGCTCTGCAATAAAACTCAGCAGCTTCTACCACCAACAAAGTTACTATCTAGAATGTGGATCTTGAAAGACACCACATTGCTAACACCAGCCACATCTCAGTCCCTCTTTTTTTTTTTTTTTAAAGATTTTATTTATTAGAGAGAAAAAGTGAGCACATGAGCGAGAGAGAGAGGTGAGAGAAAGAGAGCAGGAATGCAGGGAGGGGCAAAGGGAGAGGCAGACTCACTGCTGAATGGGGAGCCTGATGCGGAGATTCAATCTTGGGACCCTGGGATCATGACCTGAGCTGAAGGCAGACAATTAGCCAACTGGGCCACCTAGGTGCCACAGTCTCCTTTCTTGACAAAGCAACTTCTAGCTGGGAAGTTTCTTTTAGGGGATAATGCAGGCAAAATGAACCTGTTTCCCTTCTCATGTGATTATTATGGGGTTTTTTTGTTGTTCTTGTTGATTTGTTGTTCGCAGTGTTGCTAAAACTAAGTGGAATCTGCAGTTCTCTGGAGCTGTTTTTGTTCATGGATAATTGTCTAATAGTTATCTTTGGCAGGGGGCAGGAAAGCTAGAATCTCCTACATCATTTTTTTCCAGAATATGTCTGAAAAAGCTTTTTCGATGGATTTTTTGAGGTTTTTAAATATAAGATCATCTCATCTGCAAGTAGATAAAATTTTACTTCTTTCTTTTCCAATTTGGGTGCTTTTTATTTCTTTTAATGGCCTAATTGCTCTGGACAGGACTTTCTACACAAGTGAACAGGTGTGGTGAGAGTGGGCACCCTCACCTTGATCCAGATCTTGGAGGCAAAGCTTTCAACCTTTTGCCATTGAGTACATACACTGGAAGTATGTCCTCTTCCAATAATGATAATAGCATCAGAGACTTCGAATGGGCCTTCTTTCCTCAAATTGTGTCCTCAAAGCCTATGTACTAGCAAGGAAAACAATATTATTAAATAAAGTAACACGGTTTTATTTTCTTAGGAAAGACAGCATCTTCTCAAAGAGGAGGCTATCTCTTTAAATCCTACAATAGGTTCTGAACCGAAGCTGCTCTGCATCATTTTGAGGGCAAAGTTCTCTTCACTGGGTCAGGGAAATCTTATGGATTACTACTCATAATTAGCATGCTCTGCATTAACGCAGTTTCATCTTACCCTTGTTTATACTGTCTTCTGAGGTGTTTGCCCTTGAGAGGTTGGAGGTGTGTCTGTGAGCATGAGAGCAAGGGAGAAAAGAAAAGAGAGATGGGCATCCATTTAAGGATTACCATAAGAGACCACTAGAAGATTTAGAATGCCACAGAAGTAGGTGGTGACTTGTCATCAAATCCCACCAGCAAAGGGTGTGGGAGGCTTGTATTTGACCCCACCAATTTTCAGACAAGGGAAAAATGGGCTGCCCTAAATTACTGGGTCCCTTAATCCTGGCTGGGACTAAGAGAAGAGGAAGTGGATTCTAGTGAAAGAGTTCTAGGGTAGGACAACAATGTTTTCCTGCAGTTGACTGAGAATTTATTTTGTGAAAATAAAGAGATTATCATTCTTAAGAGAGACAAAAGGAGCCTAAGACCTAAAATAGATATGCCTATGAGAAAACATTCCTGAAGGGCTTAGCTTTTCCTTGGATTGTAAGAATCAATCTTGTTTAGGATCAAATGTTAAGTTGTCTCCCCCTGCATTGTAATTTTCTCTAGTTATTCTTCAGTGGTTGCCTGGTAAAGTCTGTTTTCTGTGCCACTGCGCATTTGACAGTGGTGCTTTGAAAATTAATGGAGGGGCGCCATACCTAGTTAAGTAAACAGTAGTGTGCCTTTCTCTACACTGTCCCTTCAAGAACCCAAAACAGCATTTTAAAAAGTTCTAGGGAGGGAGAAGCTATACCATGAGCACATACCTGAAACTGGTAGGAGCAAGTGACTCTAGAGAAGCAGCCCACAGCATGCTCTCACACAGGCATATGCTAGAAGCAAATCTTTTTCTCCCCAAATAACTAGGGATAGATGATTCTGGGAAAGTCACCTGGAAAGAGGTAAAGAGAAGTGTCTGGAGAAGAGCTAATTACACATAATTCATACAAGATGGACATTTGGTCATAATAGGTGCTCTAGTATATGAGATTTCTTATTCTTTTCCCACAGTGGCCTGGTTTGTATTTAGAGTCTATAGAGTATTAGAGTTCCCACTACAGTCTTGTCTCCATAGATTTTCATGGAGAAAATGATTATGCCTTTTCCTTACTGGAAAGCACTGAGAAGCCTAGTGATTAAGTGTAAGGTCTCTGGCATTAGATTGCCTGGTGTTATTTCTGGGTTCTTAATTTAATTTCTGTGTGGCTTCAGACAACTTACTTTAGTCTCCTCATACCCCAGTTTTCTCATCTGTACATACAGATAGTAATGGTACTTATCCTATAATATTTGGAGTGATTAAATGGGAGACAGTGTAATTTGAAAAGCTGTTGGCACATAGTAAGTGTTCAGGAAATTTAATTTCTAATTATATTAATCATTATTTCTAAAGTGCTAAAGAATCTCTACCCTTTCTTTCATATGACAGTGTGGAACAGAAAGGATTATGGGATCAGCATTATCTAACATGTTTTTTATGCCATCTCTATTAGAAGGTACCTCAGCCTTTCACTTAGTGGTTCTTAACCTTGACTGTACATTAGAATTGCCTGAGGAGTGGCTAGAAACCCGGATGCAAGGCCACTCTCAGACCAATTAAATCAGACCCTCTAGGGGCAGCATTATCATTTTCAAAGCTCTCTAGCTTATTCTAATATGCAGAGAACAGTGTTGGAGGAACTTGTTCAGAGACCTATTGCATCTCATAAAGCACACAATACCATGTTTTTAGTTGTCCCTCAACTTCTTTTGCTCTTTAGTTATTAAAAAATAATAGTTTATTGACATTTCTTGGCTCATGGAGAGCTCACATCTTCCTGGAAAGGCATCTAAAAAGTTGCTGGCACACTTGGGTGGCTCAGTCACTTAAACATCAACTCTTGATTTCAGCTCAGATCATGATCTCAGGGTCCTGGGGTTGAGCCCTATGGCAAGCCTCATCTCAGGCTCTATGTACAACGTGGAATCTGATTGTCCCTCTCCCTCTGCTCCTCCTCCCACATGCATGCTCATTTGCTCTCAAATAAAAATAAATATAATAATAAAATTGTTGGAGGCCACGGCACAGTTGGAGTCGAGGATCAAACCAGGCCCTGACTTGTGTCTCTTTCAAAGTCCAGACACCTTGACAAGGTTAAGGACAGGAAAGTTGAGTAACCCCGAGAAAAGGGTCTGTGCTATGTGTCGTTTGCTCGCCTACATGACTTCCCACACACTCCCCCTACAGAAGGGAACAATGTGGTCAAGATCATGAATTCTTTTTTTTTTTATAATTGTTTCTGTTAACTGTATATATTTTTTAATTTTTAATTTTTTATAAACATATATTTTTATCCCCAGGGGTACAGGTCTGTGAATCAACAGGTTTACACACTTCACAGCACTCAGTTAAAGAGTCAAAGAATGATGAAACTATTCTACTACCTCATTTGGAGTTGAACCTAGAGTCCAATGGTTTAAATAACCTGCATGAGATCCCATGACCCATGAATACTAGCTTTGTTATTGAGTCTGAGATTCTCAATTCATGTATACACACTCTTCTTCAATTAAAATGATCTGCTTTAAACAAGGAGTTCCAAATTTCTTTGTCATAAACATTGTTCCTTATGAGAGAGAATGGGTTTGAATTTACTCATAGATTGACCGCTTTTCTTAATGGATCTTCTGCTACACTACATTTGTCTGTTCATGGGTTGTCCTCTCAATACAAAGTAGACTTCTGGATTAGTACTGTTTCTTAGCCTCACATTATCACAGTTTCCTCATATGTAAAAAGGGAATAATAACAGTACTTATCATTTGAGTTTGTACACTTCAGTGAGTTAAGCCTCAAAATACTGCCTGCCATGTAGTAAGTATTTAGTAGATGCTACATTCTATTATTATTATCATAAGCATCAAAGAGAAGCTTCTACACAGAAGATATTCAATAAACAGTTCTGGAAGATATGAATGAATAAAATGGGTAAGTCTAAAGCAATGAATAACACATAAGGCATTTTTACTGCATAGCACCCTGGCCTGTATGGAGAATATATGGAAGATGATATTTTGAAAGAAGGCATAGCATCTCAGGAAAGTAAGCACATCTTTTAGGTTAAATTTATAAACATCTTCCTTGTAAATGTTTTTTAATGAAGACCTAGTAGGTATTGGATAAGTGTACATTAAATAATTAAGTAAATTGTAAATTCTCCCTTGTTGCTGACTTCAATCATTTGGTCTTTAAGAATTTATTTATACACATGTATATATAAACTAGATCACGTAATAAGGAATATGATTTTTCACCAGTATCTACAGGGAGCACAATATGACAAGTTTTGTGTTCTTACATAACCTGAAATTGGGGGTGAGCTGAAAAAGAAAATACCTTTTTCCAGCGAAGAATAAATAACACTAAGAGGTGGTATAGGAAATTTGCACATGGAAGTTGGTGCTATAAAGCACAAAATGGCATTTTCCAGAGAGTCTAGGGTATTTGGATGGCAGAAACTCCTTCAGTGCCCATGGATCAGGTTATCCTTAGAAATAGGAAAATGTGAACAATTTTTGACAAATGTAAAAATGTACATACAGTGGGAAATTCTAGAAAAAATACAAAAATCAAACTGTTATGGCCAATTTAATGTTAAAACCTGTTTAACTATTAGGGCCTGTTTAGCCAGAGCAACTCCATATTGCCTAGGTAGCCATATTGTTGTTTAGGGCTTCATTCTGGGAATAAACGCCCCCGTAGTTCCTGGTATGGTTCCGGGTATCGATTCCAGGAGTAAACACCTTAACAATAGAAGCCACCTACCTTGGGTCTGTGGTTATGCCCTATAAAACCAGCCTGTGAGATCAGGAGCAGGTCGCTCTCTTCAGAGGCGGCCCTGGGCGGTCAGTCTAACTTCTAATGCCTGGCATAGAATAAGGCTTTGCATAACTTTCACTTTGTCTCAGTCTCGTTCCTTTGATAACGGACCCCAACAAAACAAATGTACTCAATAATGACAAAATAGAAAAAGTCCCGAATCAACCTCCTACTCCAAAAATACCTGGGACCAAAGAGTTCTACCAGTGAAGTTTTTTGTTATTGCTTTTAATTAAATCTGTAATAGATAATTGATATTATGTACAAAGTGTTTAACTAAAATTGGTTAAATGGACCAGATACCAAACTGATTGTATAAAATTGGGACAATATTGAACAATAGCATAATAAGAAAAGTGTGTTATAGGCAGAAATCACTTGAGATTAGATGAAAAAGTTATATTAGCAAATAGTGTCCAATAGTATATTTAAAAGAAATATTATGATTATACAGGAGTTAACTCTTAAAAAATTGATTTACATAAGATTATCCTAAGTAGAATTTAAAAATTCAACATCCATTTATGATAAAATCCTTTAGCTACATAAAAATAGAAAAAATTATCTTTAATCTGATAAACAGCATTTACTAAAGTCATATAATAAATCACATTTAATGATAAAGCCTTATAAATCTTACTATCAATATGACAATCAAGTAAGAGAGAATACCCTCTCTATAAAAACATTTTTCTAGATATGTCTCTTGAGGTAAGGGAAACAAAAACAAAAATAAACCACATCAAAATAAAAGCTTCTGCACAGCAAAGGAAACTATAAATAAAACTAAAAGAGAATTTACTGAATGAAAGGAGGATTTGCAAATGATATATCTGGTAAACGGTTAGTATCCAAAATGTATAAAGATCTTATACAACTCCATACCTCCCAAAACAAATAATTGAATTAAACTGAGGGTTTTGGAGAAGAGGGGGCTGGGGGGTTGGATGAGCCTGGTGGTGGGTATTATGGAGAACATGTATTACATGGAGCACTGGGTGTGGTGTATAACCAATGAATTTTGTAACACTGCAATAAAATTTAAAAAAAGAAAGAAAAAAAAATCATGAACACAAACTTCTCCAAAGAAAACATACAGATGGCAACAGACACATGCAAAGATGCCTAATATTATTTACCATCAGATAAATGCAAATCAAAACCCCACTGAGATAACACTTCACACCTGTCAGAATGGCCAAAATCAACAACACAAGAAGCAACTGGTGTTCGCAAGGATATGGAGAAAAAAGAAACTTCTGGTTCTGCTGGTGGGAATGAAAACTGAGGCAGCACCTGTGGAAGACAGTAGCAACGTTCCTCAAAAAATTAAAAATAGAACTATCCAATGATGCAATCTCTGCATTACTGGGTAGTTGCCCAAAGAATACAAAAGCATTTTGTATATGAATTTGAATTTGAAAGCAATTTGAAAAGATATACACACCCCCATGTTTACTGCAGCATTACTTATAATAGTCAAATGATGGAAGCAGCCCAAGCGTTCACCAACAGATGAATGGTTAAGGATGATGTGGTATATATCTACAATGGAGTATTATTTATCCATAAAAAGAATGAAATCTTGCCATTTGCTACAACATGGATCTAGAGAATAAATGCTTAGTGATATAAGTCAGTCAGAGAAAGACAAACACCATATTAATTCATTCATATGTGGAATTTAAGAAACAAAACAAATGAAAAAAGGAAATAAAAGAGATAAACCAAAAGACAGACTCTTACCTATAGAGAGCAAACAGATAATTACCAGAAGGGGGGTGAGTGGGAGGGTGGGTCCAACAGGTGAAGGGGATTAAGAGGACACTTATGATGAGCACCGAATAATCCACAGAACTGCTGAATCACTATACTGTCCACCTGAAACTAATTTAACACTCTATGTCAACTATACTGGAATTAAAATAAAAAAAAACTATTAAAAAAACAGGATGCTCTCTATTCATTACTGTACTGGTATTCTTAGGCAATGCCAGACCAAGGGTGGGGGGAGAGAAATGCAGCAGAGATTATTGGTGCTTCTGAAAATCCCACTTACTTACCTACATTCCTCAGCCTCCCTACACACATCAATGGGGTGAGATGACTAGTACACGTGGAGAGAAGGGATGTTAGCTACTTTCCATCCTGGACCTCAAAAACATCTCACAGAGCCCTCCAACATGCTTTTCCCTATCATGGTCCGTCATTAATATAAGATGGAGAAAGGCAGCTAAAGCCAAATTACTTTTCCCACCTTTATTTTGTTAGGCACTGATATTTGAGTTTTATTTGTTACCATAGCATTTCCTATCTTATCCTGACTAATACAAAGCATATGTGCTTGAAAGAATGAGAAGTATGGATACTGACTACTTAAAAAGTCCAAAGCATCTAATAATAAATTAGGATCAAGTCCAGAAATCAATCGTATTTTGCAATAAGAACTATGACACCCAGCTTTTAAAACTGACACTCTGTAGTTACAGAAAAGGTGGTACATAATGTAGTCTACATTCTCACCTGGAATATTTAGTTAAGGGGAACAGAAACTCTTTTTGACTCATTTAAGTAGAAAGTGAAAGAATAGAATTCCAGCACATGAAATACAACTTTGTCTCTTTGAAACTGGAAATAGAAATACCATAGGATCTAATAATTTTGTTACTGGGCCTTTAGCCCCCAAGACTGAAAACACTAATTTGAAAAGATATATGAAGCCCTCTGTTACTGCAATAACCACAATATGGAAAAAACCCAAGTGTCCATTGATAGATGAATGGATAAGGAAGATGTAAGATATATCCCTATATATCTATGCCCATGTATCTATCTATCTATCTATTTGTATGAAGATGAATGGTAGCAACACTTGTGATAAGCGTAGTATAATGTATAGAGATGCTGAATCACTATGTTGCACACCTGAAACTGATGTAACATTGTGTATCAACTGTACTCAAAAACAAAAAAAGGAAAGAAATTGGAAAACTGTCAGCTTGCAGTTTTTCTCTTTCTGGGGCTGCATGATATTTCTGTCTTCTCTTTCTCTTAACTTGCTTTATTTGTTATTGCCCAACATGGAAAATAATTCCCAGTCTAAATAACCTTACAGCTTCAGAGTACTCTGGGCCATCAGACCACCACCTCTGTGTGTCTGGAGAGAGAGAGAGGATCTGAGCGGTTGTGAGTTGGGTGATGGATTTGCCAGTCTTGGGTCAGCTGTTGCTGAAGAGTGGATAGTAGATATCTATGTCCCTAGGTCTCCTGTTTCAGTATCAATTATTAATTGGTGAGAGATCTCGGTGAGAGGATGTATGGTCATTCTAGAACAAACACTCCCAGTGAAGGTCATATCTTTGACTAAGGATTGCTAAGACTATCTCTGGAAAGACCTTTTTTCTTCCCAAGACAGATTAGTGATCTGATTAACATCCTATCTCTTAGATTTGAAGCAGTCCTGAAGCCTATATGTCAAAGAAATCCTACAGAATCAGGTAATTTGTTGCTTAGTTGGGAGTGTCAGTGACCTTTCAGTCTTTTGAGCCATTCCCTTCATTTTCTGTAACTCCATTGCTGCTCTTACATGAATGTCCTGATTTCAGGGGTTTATTTCATCCCAGTTTACACAGCTTCGAGGAGAGGAAATCATGGTAACTTCAGGTAGAAATAGTTAATTTTCTGCCTCCCAAATTCCTAATACTTTCAACCTCACTTGCTCTCCTCGAATCCATGCACTTCCACTGTTAAATGGAGGAGTCAAGGGCCAACTTGTCTAATGCGAAAGTTGTTCGGATGCCATAGCTTGGACCCGGTCAGGAAGCACTTGTGGATGGCTCTGCCAGTCCTCATCAGCACAGACACGTGCAGCTTGCTTCTCTGGGCTTACCCTCTGCCCCTCCATGCTCTACTCACGTCCCTTTACAGCCCGGGCTCCAGCCTTGTGGCTCAGAGTAAGGGGCGGGGTCACCACCTTCTTCGTTGAGGCCTTGCTTTAGCGCATGACTTCTGTGTTCAGACTGCACCTCCATGCCTGGCAACTCTTAACCATCCTTAAAAACAAATTTGATGTCATCTTCATTTGGAAGAGCTTCTTGATGCCCCAGGCAGTTACTTGCTCCTCCTTTCTGCTTTTATATTGTTCATGGCATTTTTTACACCGCATTATGGTGATTTATTTACCTGCCTTCTCTCCCCACTAAACCTTGATCTTAGAGGACAGGGACCGAGGATATGAATCATGTTTGGCACCTTCTGAGTGTTGAATAGATTTCTGTCCAGCGAATAAATAATCTTTTATTTAAATTTATTTTGTTTTTATAAATATTAATTTAATATTATATTTGATATAATATTACATATTAATATAATAAAACATTATTTTATTAGCAATATGTTTAAAAACGTATATGGACTATACCCCATTTCTTTGAATCCAGGATTCCATTTATTTCAAGACACACTGTTATTTTACATTTTCCTCAGAAGAAAAAAATGCTTCCAACTGAATGATGATACAATACTTTCTTATCACTTAGAATTTTAATTTTATATTTAGAGAAAGACATCTTTAGACTTGTATGGGCATAGGTTTTTTATAAAAATTGTATATTAAGCTACTATTTCTGTGCCTTTCTATGTCTACAATAACTTTTCATTTTAATACCAAGTCATAGTGTAATCTTTTCGAAAACATTTTAAGTGGCAATTAAACTCAACGTGTGTAGTAGCAACAGGGAACATAACTCAGCTGAAGTGATGAGAGTGTGAGCGGCATTGATCAAGTTTGTGCAGGCACAGGAAATGACAAGTATGTCACAACTGCCACCTACAGCAGTTGTAAACTTGTTAGATGCACGTGATTTCAGAGATGGAGAAATGTGGAAAAATGACCATCGTTAAAATCAGTGAGATTCCTGTTCTCTGTTTCCTGAGTATCCTTCCTGAACAGAAAAGGACACGCTATGGTAAAAAGCCAGTGCATAACTTCTAGTCCATTGACTCGAGCAAAGTGATTTGCTCTTAGTGACAACACTGGTACCAGAAAGCTTAAACTGGCTAAAAGGCTGCCGAGATACACTGCCACCCAGCTATGGTGGGACTGGCCATAGCCCATCTCAAAACCAGACCTAAGAATTCACGAATGATGTTGCGAGGATGGTAACAAATGGACTCTGGCTGCGCACACGGAACTGTTCTGAGAGACGCATCTGGCCACTCCCTCCAGTGGCCAGTGCTGCTCCTTCCAGTTACTCTTAGCACATGTCCTTGATGCTTTTTGTTCTTTTCCCAAAGAGTTTCTTAAAGCCTTACAACAGTGAGTGCTTTGTGTATGACAAGCACCTTCCAAATGTTCTTTGTATTTTAAGTTGTTCATTCCTCAAACCAACCTCATGAAATAGACAGTTATTACCCTAATTTTTCAGATAAGGGAATGCATGCAAAGATAGTTGAAGCCAATTGTGCCTGGGGATAGCTGTCATGCAGTTCTAAGGGGAAGAGCCAGGATCTGAGTGGAGGCATTCCAACTGTCCAGTCTGTACTCAGACTGGGAGCTGTGCTGAGTACTGCATCAAAGTCTCCTTACCGCCGCCACCAGGACCACCAGACTTCAGAAGGTGGAAGCCAACCTATATCACATCTTGATATCTTTTCTCACCCCCCACCCCCTGCCCCGGGGAACCAGGAAAGGCTTCCTCTGCTCTACAACCTAAGCCTGTTTGTGTTAAGTTCTGCTTTCTGGGGAGTCAGGCTGAATGGTCATCTAAAGGGAAATAGGCTGCTTTTCAAATAGGCACAACTTTTTCTTTTTTTTCTTTCTTTCCTCCTTTTTTTTTTTTTTTTTTTTTTTTTTTTTTTTTTTTTTT
>NW_026740003.1:0-20089 GCF_022355385.1 Mustela nigripes | reverse complement strand
GATAAAAATGGGACATTTAGACAGAGAGACAGAGACACGTAGAGGGAAGATGATATGAAGAGACAAAGGGAGAAGAAAGCAACTGACAAGCCAAGAAGAGAGGCCTAGAACAGCCTCTTACTCCATAACCCTCAGAAGGAATCAATCCTGCCAACAACTTCATTTTAGACTACCAGCTTAAACTCTGAAACAGTATGTTTCTTTTGTCTAAGACATGTAACTTGTAGCACTTTGTTATGGCATCCCTAGCAAGGAATTCACCATTGTATTGATACCAAATGAGATTATTAGACAGTACAGGAAATCCAAAGTGAATTCATCCAGTCTTTCCTATACCCTTTTGGTACCAGGAAAACTTACACTCATGACCCTTGATATGACAATGTGATGGCTTTCAGTGCGGTGGTAGGATCTATGAAATTTTGTCATGTGGGTGCTCCCTGTCACAGATGCCCTTGCCTATAGAATTCTTAATTACCTAAATACTTCTCAATAAAACAGTCTGTGCCAAGTTGTAGGTGTCCTAGATCGAAGTGTCCGTGTATTCCATTCGAAGTCAATATTTCTATTGACTATAAGTGGTTGCAGAGAGACTGATCCATCTTGTCTCCCTGGGTGAATTTTTATTATAAAATACATCTTTTGTGTTAGCATATGAAAAGCATATGCAAGATTAGATATCTTCCCCTCAATAAAACAGTAGAGAAGCACAAAGATAAAATTAAATCTCTTACAAAGAACATCAAAATGCGAATTGAGAGGCTTGATATTAGAGCTTATGTGACTTGGGACTGCCAATGTAAGGGTCATCCAGGGCCAGGCCTACAAGTAAAGAAAAACATTCCATCGTAGTCCATCATCAAGAAGAGTAGCACTGCTACCCCTGAAACTAATAATACACTATATGTAAACTAAACTGTATTTAAATAAAAGAAAAAGAGAAAACTTCTATTCATGGAAGATGTTAGTTGAAAAATGCTTTCAAAGAAGGAAGGGAGGGAGGAAGGAAGGGAGGGAAAAAGGAAGGAAGGAAAAGTAAAGGAAAGAAAAGAAAAAAGAAAGAGAAGCACTGAAAGATGCTATTAAATAATATTCAGGCTTAGGTCTCCAAGTGTATCTTTTTTGCAGGTAATGCCAGTCAGAAGACTCTGGTATGTAAAAGTCTTGGGAAAAGCATCTATGACTCCTGATTATATTAACTCATCACTTTCTTTAAATGTTATGACCTTTCAAGTCTGAAGATTCTAGAAATGCCTAAGAGACTGCACCAACCATTCTAGATCACCAGAACCCACTGAATAAGGCACAGAGAAGTTTGAGTCTTGAGGCTGTTAAAGAACTCCCTCACACCCTCTGAAAGTTTTTTGTCTGAGATAGCACACTTGACATGCAGGATCTCATGGCTCATATTCTTGTTAAATTTTTATCCAATAGTTCAAGTTATTTGTGAACTACTTTGAAATGTCAGAATATAAATGTGCAGAAGACAGTGTGATGGAGGTTAATGGCCTAAACTTTCTTCCATTTCTGCAGTTTCCTACATAATATCAGAAGTGATTATGAGATGTAAAAGGACCGTAGCAATCATGAGGACCAGATGTTTACTTGAGGTTGAACAGCAGATAAAAGATTTGAAACAGGGCCAAGGTTGTTCAGGAGTGAGAACAAACAGCAGGTACAGCGAAACGGAGGCAAGTCCAGGGATTGGCTAAAATCAACCAGGAATATCCACTTTTTTCTACTTCACTGATTGCTAAAGTAGATGGGGTCCACTTAGACAAATTAAAGAACAGACATTTAGATGGGATAAGATTCTATTATATGCAGCTTTTCTTACATTCCAGCTACTGTGTTTGTATGAGAATATAGTTAGATTTGTTGCTTCTCTAAAGAGCAGTAGGTTCTGAGTACCTGGGTGACTCAGTGGGTTAAGCATGTACCTTTGGCTCGGGTCATGATCTCAGGGTCCTAGGATCAAGTTCTGCATTGGGTTCCCTGCTCGTCACACAGCCTGTTTCCTCCTTTCTCTCTTTCCTGCCTCTCTGCCTACTTGTGATCTCTCTCTGTCAAATAAATAAAATCTTTAAAAGAGAGAGATTATTAGGTTCTGGTGGGGGAGGGTAGTTAATAAATACACTCATCCATGCATATAACTCCAGAATTAAGTACATCATAATTCTGTGAAAGACAGAGTATAGTATGGGATGTAGTCTTCCAGAGTTGAGATTACTGGTTCAATCTGGCTGTCCTGGTGAAAGTGATGGACAGAGGTTGGAAGAAGACAGATAGGAAAGATTTTTGTTTAATGTTCTTCAGAATCAGGATATGAATTCAGCATGCATTCAGACACTTAATGTAGTGAAGGCTAAAACTCAGGACGGGAGCAAGACTGTCTGGGTTTGAATCCTCACTGTGTAACTCATTACAAAAGCAATAATGTAAATTTTTAAAAAAGAATCATTGTATTCTGTTGAGTGACTATAACACTACATATTTATCTATTCCATATCTATTCCATGAGCAGAGTTGGTTCCAGCTTTTGCAGAGTATTGATAAGAACACTAATATATACATGGACATATGGACACTTTTTGTTTTGTGTTTAGAAGAGAAATTCTCTTAACTACAGAGAACAGAGAATATAAAGGAGAGTAGTTAGCAGAGGGGAGGTTGGTGGGGAGATGGCTAAAAGAGGTGATGGGGAATGAAAGAGCATACTTATCATACTCATCACGATGGAACACTGAGTAACATATAGAATGTTGAATCACCATGTCGTACACCAGAAAGGAATAGAACACTATATGTTAACTCTACTGGAATTAAAATTTAAAAAAAAATTAAAAAGAAGAGGAATTCTGTGATAAGAGGGTATGTATAATTGATGGACGTAACTGAAGTGCAGGATTGAAGAATTACTTCAGTAAACTATGACATTGGGTTGCAATATCCTAGCTCTGTTACTTCTGACTTTGACATGATGTCTCTTCTTTACCTAGTTTTTCTAATTCTCAATCCATAGCTATGGACTTCCCTATCATTCTTTCTTTCCTAATAATTATCTCTTTCCAAACATGCAAATACTAGTGACAAGATCATTGACTATGATCTTCTATTGCTCATCTAATCAAGTCCTACTTAAGTTTCAATTTTTTAAATGCCAACCGCTGATGCGGTTAATTATAAGAAGTCACTACTCCCAACTGTTCCTTGCATCCATTTTCCTGTGGCCACCTCATATGTGTCTCCTCATTTTATTATGGTTTGGTGTTGTTGTTATTGTTTTTACCTGGGTCCTGGCCAGCATCTGAGGATCTCAACTCCAGGACCATAACTAATATATTTTAATATTCCAGCACCAACTAGGCAGAATGTACAACACATAGAAGATATAAATACCCGTCACAAATACATGAATATTTAAGCACATATCTCAATTTGTATTAACTGGGTTTGTTGTTTAAAATATTTTATTTATATATTTGACACAGAGAGAGAGAGATTATAAGTAGGCAGAGAAACAGGCAGGGGGTGGGGGAAGCAGGCTCCCTACTGAGCAGAGAGCCTAATGCAGGGCTTGATCCCAGGATCATAACCTGAGCCAGAATCAGAAGCTTTAACCCACTAAGCCACCCGGGTGCCCCAGGTAGGATTTGCTGTTTAAGCATGCAGTTTCCTCTTTTTGTCTACTATAATTAAACTAATCTTTTTGTGTTTGTCTCCTATACTTTTCTGCTATACACATGGCCCACCATTTTGTTAATCTTTTTTTTAAAAGATCTTATTCTGTTGACTAGTTACTGAAATACATGTATAGATGAGGAGGCATTGGTAGTAAGGGTATATATTTCTTTTAGAGAACCTTACAAGGGATAAAGCAGTTCTTCCAGCTTCATAGTGTATTACTTAAGCTAAGTTTTATTGCACCTTGTCACTCACTCAAATGTTACTTTTTAGTTAGTTGGTTTATTACTATTGTGAAAGCCCTTTTTATTGTATATGATACCAAGACTTCTGTATCTGTGATTTCAAAACAAGGAAGATATCAACATCAATTTCAATCAAATTCACCCATATATTTAATTTAGTTAAGACCTCTAGTAATTGCATGTTATCAGGGATAGATCTGAAATTGAAACTGACAGGAATATAACATTCTCCCACCTCTTCAGAATCCCAAGTTGGAGCAAAAAACAAAGGCTCAAATTAACTAAACATGTATAGAGAAGTAACACAAAGTCTATAAAGAACTTATCAAACTCAACACCCCAGAACCAAAAATCCAGTCAAGAAATGGGCAGAAGACATGAACAGGCATTTCTGCAGAGAAGACATCCAAATGGCCAACAGACACATGAAAACCTGCTCAATATCACTTGGCATCAGGGAAATACAAATCAAAACCACAATGAGATACCACCTCATACCACTCAGAATGACTAAAATTAACAACTCCAGAAATAATAGGAGTTGGCAAGGATGCAGAGTGTAAGAGGAACCCTCTTACACAGTTGGTGGGAATGCAAACTGGTGCAGCCACCCTGGTAAACAAGATAGAGGTTCTTCAAAAGGTTAAAAATAGAGCTACCCTATAACCCAGCAATTGCACTACTAAGTATTTATCCAAAGGAAACAAGCATAGGGATACAAAGGGGCACATGCATCCCAAAATTTATAGCAGCAACACCCACAATAGCTGAACTACAGAAAGAGCCCAGATGTACATCAACAGATGAATTAATAAAGAAGATGTGGTATATACATGTACACACACATCACAGAATATTACTCAGCCATCAAAAAGAATGAAATCCTGTCATTTGCAATGATGTGGATGGAACTAGATGGTATTATGCTAAGCGAAGTAAGTAAGACAGAGAAAGGCAAATACCATATGAGTTCACTCATATGTGGAATTTAAGGGTAAAAAAAGGATATGAACTCAGGGAAAGGGAAGGAACAATAAAATCAGATGAAAACAGAGAACGAGGCAAATCATAAGAGATTCTTAACTGTAGAGAACAAACTGAGAGTTTCTGGAGGGGAAATATGTGAGGGCATGGGGTAACTGGGTGATTGGCATTAAGGAGGGCACTTGATGGAATGAGCACTGGATGTTATTTAAGACAGATGAATCGCTAAATTCTACCCAGAAAATAAAAATATGGTGCATGTTAACTATACTGAATTTAAATATGCATTTTTTTTAAAAAAAGAAGTAATCCATTGTCTCCTTCTGGATAATCAGTTAAAAACAAAGAATAACCAATTATTGGATGGGCAGAAAGCAATGGTTATGGAGTCTACTGCATGTGCAGCAAGCTATGTCTTGTCATTACTTTTAGAATGAATTAATATTTTGGGGTATTTACCAGTTTAGGGTAAAAGAATATCCTGGGGCATGTGGGTGGTTCAGTGGGTTAAAGCCTCTGCCTTCAGCTCAGGTCATGATTCCAGGGTTCTGGTATCGAGCCCCATTTGGGGCTCTCTGCTCAGCGGGGAGCCTGCTTCCTCCTCTCTCTCTCTCTCTCTCTGCCTGCTTGTGATCTCTGTCTGCCAAATAAATAAATAAAATCTTAAAAAAAAATAATATCCTAAGATCAAGCTTTCTGTAAAGAACTTAAATACATTAACTGAGAAATCATGTGTCTTTAACATTTGTTTATTTTTTTCTAAGTGTGACAATATATTTAATTTTTGTCCCTAAAAGACACATTTATGAACTAATATCATTTTATATTAATTTGAAGTTTAGTGAAAACTTATTTTCTGTGCTTGATGGTTGGTTTTATTGCTTCAATTATTATTTTGACAAATATAAGTGCCAAAGATTTTGAGAAAAGCACTTTTGCACAGTTAGGAAAAAAAATAGATCCACTAACACATAAAGCAAATTCTAAACATTGTGTTTTCAAGTATCTCCACAGATGTGTGCTTTGATTTTTGTTTTCCTCTTCAGAATACTGATAATGATCTCTGCCTGCCATCCTCATGAAACTTTTCTAAGACTCAGTTGAGAGGGGTATGAAAACAATTTGAAAAATCTAAGAGTTCTGAAATTAAGAACTTTCATACTGAAGAGTACTCTATTTGTCTCTTGAGAGGGTTTTTTTTTAAGATTTTATTTATTTATTTGACAGAAATCACAAGTAGGCAGAGAGGCAGGCAGAGAGAGGTGGGGAGGCAGGCTCCCTGCCAAGCAGAGAGCCTGATGCCATGCAATGCAGGGCTCGATCTCAAGACCCTGGGATCAAGACCTGAGCTGGAGACTTAAAGCTGGAGCTTTAACCCACTCTGCCACCCAGGCACCCCAAGAGCTTACATAATTAAACCAAGTGCTTAGTTTTCTAAGTTATGGAAATACTCACTGGAGATTAAGCACAATGGGTAACTTCCAGTGCTGAGTTTCTACAGGGCGACTAGAATTAGAAGTGGCCATTTTGTAGGATACTCTAAATGCTTCCATTTCATTCTAACTGGTGTGTTAAAACAATTTGATAACCATATGTCATGTTTCACCTGGGTCTATTCTTGGATTTCATTGGTGTGGGGAAGTTTCTGTCTTGTCAGCCAGTAGCAAATTGTTTTTATAATTTGTGAAATGCCTCTTAATCAACCTTGGGTCACAAGGAAGCAAATATGTTTTTCCTTGATCAATTATAATCCACTTACTAAGTAATATTGGCTTTTAAAAGTGCACTTTGGTTAAATCACATGTATCTCAAAACTTAAAATCCACAAAAAATATTTAAGAACTACTGTTCTAAGAGTCAGAATGTTAATTCAGGCAATATTCATTAACAACACATCAGGCATAAAAACATATATCTTTACGTACCATGTGGATAGATAAATAAGTACCAATTATGCACATATGTGTCCATAGACAAATATGTACATGCATGAACAGTTAGATGTCTGAGAAATAGTTTTAAATTGGCCCAGCTGAAATGTATTGTTAAAACTACATTGAAGGGCACCTGCTTGGCTCAGTAGGTTAAGCCTCTGCCTTCAGCTCAGGTCATGATCCCAGGGTCCTGGAATCGAGCCCTGTATCGGGCTCTCTGCTCAGCGGGGAGCCTGCCTCTCTGCCTACTTGTGATCTCTGTCTGTCAAATAAATAAATAAAATCTTAAAAAAAATGCAACTACATTGATCATGCATGGCCAAAATAAACTCAAGTGAGTTTCTCTCATCATATCACAGAGCCTTAGATATATTGTCCTCACATGTCCTTTCCATTTAGCTGAGTCTTTATTCACTGATCTGTCACTTTTTGGCATGAATTTTAAATGTGCTTTTTTTTTCTCTTCTGAGTTAAGTCTTTGAAATCACATTACTGGGATCCAGGTACACATTAATGGTATTCAATATAGATCACTCTTGGAATGTTAACAAACTCTGTGTCTTATGGCAAAAATACTCCATATACTTTTTCCTTTCTATTTCTTGATAGTATATGAGTAACATGGTGTAGTGGAAGGAGCATGAAGGCATATACCTATAAATTTGAATGCTGCTCATTATTTCATCACTTATCTTTTTTAAAAATTTCATTATTTATCTTTTTAAACAGAGATTATAATACCAATCTAGAGATGACAAGCAGTCAAATAGGTCCAGAATCCCTATGTCCTTTCTTTCTGTTTCTCTCCCTCCCTCCTTTCCTTCATTTTTCTTTCTCTCTTTCTCTTTCTTTCTCTCTTTCTTTCTCTTTCACCCTCCTCCCTCCCTAACTCCCTCTTGTCTCCTATTCTCCCTTTCTCCCTTCCTTTATGCTCCAATGCAGGGGCTTGAACTCAGCATCCTGAGATCAAGACCTGAGCTGAAATCAAGAGTCAGACACTTAACCACCGGGGCCACACAGGTATCCTCAGAATCTCTATGTTTGACATAGTCATTATTGTGTTATTTTCTGGATAGCAATGATATTGGCTTGATGAAGTTAGGGTGCAGCGACTTATCATTCATCTCTTGGCTAAATAGGTGAATTAATGATCTTTCATTTCAAAATGTATGCTGGCTACCTGCTTCTGAATACCTGAGATTCCACCACAGTAGTAGGGAGCCTCATGAGGTTTTAGACCTTTAAACCCTCTCCAACACCTCTCACTCTTTTTGGTTTTATAAATTCCTATGGAATTTGGTTATGAATCATTTACACTTTAGTGAAAATTCACTTAGTACTCATCTAATGGATAAATCTTATTTTCCAGACACTAGGTGGGAAAGTCAGTATCATGGAAATACATCAAAAAATTCTTCTAAGTTTTATTGCTTAGAAACAGACCTTAAAAGGAGGAAAGAGAATAAGAACATTTGGTCCAGATCATTTAAGCAGTACTGTCCACCTTCCCACCACTGTTGGGAAGCAGATAAACTTTAAGTTTATGGACAAGTTTCTCAACCATCAAAACTCTTATACTCTGCAAGTTTTCTAGTCTCTCATGTCTTATCCACAAATTCTTCCACTATTTTCTCCTTTTAAAGCCATGCTTCATTTTTCAAATTTGATGTGATTGGTGCCTTCCCTATTTATGACTTGAACTTCTGGACTGATTTTATCTCCTTACAGACAGTGCCTCCTACAATCACTTGCAGAAAACCCCTCTAGCTCTAACCTTACACTGAGGAATTTATACTTTACGCTTACTAACCTACTTCCCCACTTTGAATTCAGAAGTAGGATTCACACTGTCAAGCAAAAACTACAGAACTGGGAAGCTGGGGTGACTGCGTAGGAGGTTTTCAGGCAAAGAGAACTGGGTGACCTCACTGGCATCATCACAAATCCATGTTACAGGGATTTCAAGGGTCCTATCTTATGTCCAGAGTGGAGGGCCTGCAGCATATATATCCTGTTGCTCAATTTTTCTTTTTTTGCCTTTTTGTAACAAATGGAATTCAGAACACTCAAGAATGTGTATTCCACATATGGCAGTCAGAAGGACTCTGAAATTAAAATACAGAAATGGAATCTCTTGATAAAAAAGAGAAGGGTATAATCAGAGAAAGTTCATGATATGATCATTCTAGCCTCAAGTTGTAATAAATTTACATCTTGGAAGATGTCCATCTACAAATTTAAAACTTATTCCACCTTATTGGGTTTTTTTAACTTATGTTATTTCTCAAGCCTTAAACGTTACCATCTTATGTTCCACTGCTTGAACTAATCACTTCCTGATTATCCCTATAAATAAAAAATAAATAAATACAAGTATAAAAACCCTCTTCTTTGTAGTTTTTCAGAGAATGAAATTGATTTCTCCCTACACTCTGGCTCCTAAGGCATACAATTCTATATAAAGAACTAAGTAAATTATGAAAAAACCTAATTTGTCTATTTTACTAGTTCTCTTGAACATAAGACTAAACCCGCTGGCCCATTCTGTAGATCATTGCTCCATCTTGTGGTTGATAGTGATTACAGTTCGCATTTACTGGTCTCTTAAAGTTCCAATCCAGACACAGCGTTAAGTGCTTCAAAAGATTTATAAACCATTTTACAGATGAAGAGACTAGGCCACTACTTATTTAAGAAAATTGTGCAAGAGCATAGAGATATCAATGGACAAGATCAGATGCAGAGGCTGTGTTGTGAACCACTAAGCTACATTCATCCCTGTTCAGAATATCAGTGGTGCGCTTTTAAATGTTTAGCAGCAGCTGCCTTTGGGATGGAGGGGGATAAAACACCTTGCATTGCAGCTTAGATTGATTTCTGTGCTGTAAGAATCCCCACCATGGTCGCTTTTAAGGCACCAAATAAAAGCAGTGAAAGAGGTGTCAGAAAGAGATGTTCAGTGTCACATGATTGTATAGTGTTTCCCTGGGGCTGGCATAATAATCAAATTAAACCACACCAAGTACATTGATAGTAGTAAAACGTAGCAAAATAATTAGGAAATTATGAATTTTTAGTTTCTATCACTTTTGTTTTTGATACATTATTCAACTGTGAGCTTCAATTTACTTTTTAAATAATGGCTATATTTAATAACCTGCTCCCCAAATTTCTGAGAATTTAATGATTGTCTCCCATAAGCTGAATTGGCTCCAGTAAGCTAAAGGAGTTAATCATGAGTGTTTTTGCTCTATCTGTAATTTTGAGGTGTAAAAAATACTCCTAAATTGCATTTGTTTTTCCAAATACTCAGTCCATTGCTTAATCCTTTTATTTTTCAAGGTGGGGATTGCTGTTTAGCTTTCTTTCTTTCTTTCAATTTCTTCTTTTGAGGTATGCTGGGTTACTTTGCTATTCCTTAAAGCAAGAACCATTGTAGTACATTACACAGTATAGTAAATTAATGATACGTGTTATGTATGATAGCATATACATATGTCCATACATATACATGGAAAGGACATCTCTGATCTACATGTGTGTGGTCATATTGAGACACAGAAAATAATAAACTTGGGATAAGTTAAAATTAAAAAATAATAGTCAGAGTATTCTTAGAACTTGAAGGCTTTGCATTTATGATACTGTATTGATCAGAATTAACTAAAGGGTGAAATCTGATTTACTCAAATTTAAATCTGACTCCTCATCCATGGAAAGTTTAGCAGTGATGGTAGACAAAATATGATCTCTAGTTGAAGTCTCTACTAAGAACATTTCTCTTTCAGACACAAAATTCAAGACAAGGTCATTGATTGTGTTCCATAAACATCTTTTTCTATTATGTATGGCTTTTGCATTTTTGCCTTGAGATGTTTTTCATTCACGCTAGTACTTATCATTCATCCATCTGTACTTTCTATAGAATATCTTATTTTACCATTGAACAGTTCATGCTAAATGACTGCTTTACTAGAAGGTAAATAAGACTCTTGAATTTTTTTTAGATTGAAGAAGTTATTATTTGGATCAAAGATATTAAAGGTTTGTGACATTGTAATGCAAGGGAAGAACCTTAGCTATAGCCCCAAATGTCTATTGATGCTATTAACTTATTAAATCATTTGATTATATATATATATATATATATATTATATATTTGATAATTTATATATACATATATAATATATATGTATGAAATATATGATTATATATATATACATATATAATATATATGTATATATATAACATATATAATATATATGTATATATATATAATCATATATTTCATACATATATATTATATATGTATATATATATATAATCATATATTTCAAGGCTATCATGGAAACTGATAAAGTACCTAATACAATTGCCATACTTAACAGTGGAAAAGTTGAAAAATATCATTTTAATTCACTTTTTGGCTTTGCATGTTTCATCCTAAAGGATAGCAAATTTTTTGTGTTTATATTAAATTCAGATACATTTTTTTCTGTTATAGAAAGAGTAAATAAATCTAAACATCAAATGGTTATCATCACTTCACTCTCTAATCTAGAAATATTTTTTCTTCAAGGAAAGAACTTGAAAGGAAATTGGTTTGGGTTAAGTCAGATGAAATGCATGCCTCTGAAACAGTATATTCTCCATCACCAAATGGATTCAAGTATGATTTGGATGACTACATAGTAATTATATAATGGAATGATATTGATAGGATTGATCAAGGGGATTTAAGTATCAGAAGAAAAGAAAATAAAGGATGAGGGACCTAAGTGATATAAATTGTCTTTAATATCTGTTACTGCTCATCACTAAAATTGCCTCGTCTTCTTCCTCATTTTCATAAAATAAAACATCTTAATCATTCAGTACTCCTCTCTCACTTTGTGTCATTTCCCCCCATTGATCTTTATATTTGTTGATACATTTTTTTTACATCTGCTTTGATTATATTAGATCAGGTTCTGTAAGAAAAGAGCTTGATGTAGTAGAAAACACATAAGACCTGCAGTTGGAATGCCTGAGTGGTCCCAACTACTATTAGAAACTCTCTGATACCAAGAAAGCTATCAGGCTTCAGTGTCCTCTATATTGAGAGGACTGGTCTTGTGATCTCTAAGTTTCCTAGGAGCTCTAGAAGTATATGATGATAATATCTGCCTTCCATCTCATTGATTCCAAGTAAAGATGGGTTATATTTCCTCAACTCTACTCTCACCTCTTAGTCTCAAAACTGTACTCTCAACTTACTTGAAGAAAAGTATTCCTATTCCCCAAATTTGCTGAATTCGGGGTTGAAGTGAAAAGTCTTTGTTTATTGTTTTGGTGCACAAGATTTGAATACTGGAATTTGAGTACTAGGATAAGCCTTCTAGAAAAGATTGTCAAGAAATGCTTAAAATCAAGTGTGTTCTGCTCATTTGTTTTTCAAAATATTAGAAATTAAGTTGCAGGGGCGCCTGGGTGGCTCAGTGGGTTAAGCCGCTGCCTTCAGCTCAGGTCATGATCTCAGGGTCCTGGGATCGAGTCCTGCATCAGGCTCCCTGCTGCTTCCTCCTCTCTCTCTCTCTCTGCCTGCCTCTCTGCCTACTTGTGATCTCTCTCTGTCAAATAAATAAATAAAATATTTAAAAAAAAGAAATGTAGTTGCAAGGATAATGTTTTGTGAATTGTGCTATCCATCCTCTCTATTTTGCTGATGTCACACTGAGGTGTCAATTAAAGATGATATGTGCAAATCATTTAAAGCCCTAAAGAGGAAAAGGAAAAGGTTACAAAATATAAGGTCATGCCCAGTCTATTAAGAAAGCAATAAATGGAAATTATAAATGGCAGGCAAATCAAGTCCATAAGAAATAGTATGGGCTTTAAATCTCAGAGACTGTTTTAGGAGGCTCTGTGTAACCTGGCTCTCATATGGAACATGCCATAAATTGAACAGTGTCTTTTAGAAACACAAGCGTTAGACTGTAAGTTTCCTGCTGTACTGTTTTGTGTTCATCAAATTTATCAGCCTAGAAGTATTATTTTCAAGAATTATTGAGAAAAATAAGAGCCTCCACTATTTAGAGTTTTTCTTTTAAAAAAAATCAAGCATATGGCATACAAAGTATTAGTAAATGCAAATGCATACTTCTTTAAATAGACAATTATGTGCTCATATATGACACTGCACTCCTCTGTGCTATAATATTGATATGAAAACCCAATATCAATGTTATCTGTTAAAACAAATAGTATCAGAATATAAATTCATGCTGCTTCAAAGTGTAAACTTGTCTAGCTTTACAGTCCAAGTAATTCAAATATTTTAAGGTTTATTTATTGGATTCTCTCTCTCCTGATATTTACATATGAAAAAGAGACTCATGTACAAAGTATCATATGAGCTATTTTCATAGAGCCAGAGGACAATCAGAATATAGATCCTTCAACCATGCTGAACTTTACATTGCTATCAGTAGCTTAATGTAGTGTTTGCCAGAGTACAGCCAGATGATCCTGGCAACATCATGATTTGGGTGTGATGACTTTCTCGCTGGACTCATCTCTGCCCCAAACACAGTGTGGCACCCAGAGGGGTTTGGAGCAGTAGAGCAGCAGTAGAGGTTGGTAGTGCTTGTTAACATAGTGTTATGGGGCTATTGGTCATTTGTCAATGTGAAAAGGGGAAACCATTTGCCTTCATTGCAATTTAACAAGCCAGTAAGACCTTCAAAGCAGGCATCACCTAAGGGAATCACAGCAGAACAGAATTTCATAGTGGCTATGTTGAAAGCTGTATATTTGAGGGAGGTTTAAGTGGTTTTTTGGTTTTGTAGAGATTTTTTAGAATTTTTACTCTGCTTGGAACATGTGTCCTCTTATTCTTCATAGGTCATCTTTCTATTCCCAAATTCCATGTCATTTTGGGAACTCTTCAGACTCCTTATTATATAATTAACCAGGTCTGGGTGCGGCACCTTGCCAATGCTGTCCCACCACACTTGCGAGGGGTTCCCTCTTGACGAGCCATAGGGGCGCCAACAGCTTTCCTGACAGGAAGGCCTCTGAGCGCTCGTCCATAGGGCCTTTTGGCTGAGGCTTCTTCAAGTACGTTTGAAAATCACGTCTGTCTTCCTGGAACATGGTTCTCGCGGTGCGCGCAGGCCGCCAAGCACCAGCCTCCTAGGTGAGATGGCTGCACTGTGCCCAGTCGTCTCACACACGCTTCCAAAGGCACCTGTGTTCTCTGGCAAGAATGTGTTTGCAGACGCACCTTTCCTCGACAGTGCTGTTGGAGGGGAAGGCTGTCCTCTCAGCAGACCTGTTTCTCGCTCCCAGCGAAGGGCCTGGCACATTCCTCAAGCCTCCACACACCCTGTGGAGAGCACTGCTGTCTTCTGCCTGGGAGGATGCTGTTTCAGGGTGACCAGCCCTCACAACGGTTTGGGCCCCCGGCCTCTTCGGCACCGGGCATGGGCTCTGGCTTCCAGAACGATGCTAGACGAATGGTGGCTTTCCCCGCCCTGTTCTTTCTAAGAGTGGAGTGCATGGCAGCGTGCTGCCCATCCTGGGGCAACCAGGCGTTCATTGAACGGAACCTTCTGCACACACCTCAGCGTCCTAGGTGAGGTGCTTTCCGATTTCCTCTTGCCCCATACGCACTGTGCGATACACGGGTATTCCCGCGCAAGCCCATGTGTGCGGCTGCACCATCTCTCGTGGCTGCTGTCAGAGCCAAAAGGCCCCTTCGCCACAGACGTGTTTCGCGCTCACCGGGAAGCACCAAACACGTTCCCCGAGCTGCCCCACACACTTTGGCAACACCTGCGTCTTGCGGACAGAGGCTGCTTCAAGGTCCCCAATCTTCACTCCAGTGTCTCCCTGGGCCTTAAGACCAAGCCCCCTCCCTGGCTTCCAAGCTTAGGTTAAGAAGCCGATGCCAAGAGCCCTATGCAAGAAACGCTAAGACGCCTTCCTGTTAGCAAAGCCGTTTCCACGCAAGTAGCTCATGAAGAGGGACAGCCGGTGCGATGCCTGCGTGATAGCATCTGGGAGGTGCGCTGTGTGAACCCATGAGGAGGAATCCAGTCAAGGACGCATCCCTCCACGAGCAACCGCCTCCCAGGCTGGCTGGAGGGCTAGGCAAAGTGCCTGGTGCAGGATGCAGAAAGGAACACACCCTGGGCTCTGAAGAAGCAGTTCTGTAGAGCACTCCTCTCCAGGAGCGTCTTTTGACACTAGGGCCCACCTCTCTCCCAAACTAGCTCAGAGCCAGGGAGACTGCCTTGGGATTAAAGGGTGGGGCTGCAGCTTCTGGACTGGGATGTGACAACGCCCCTTCCTCGGTGGGCTGGAAGCCAGACGGGTTAGAGAGGAGGAGAGAGCCAAGCAGAGCAGAGCAGAACAAGGAGAGGAAAAGAGAACAGAGGAGAGCAGAGGAGAGGGGAGCAGAAGAGAGCAGAGGAGAGGAGAGCAGAGGAGAGGAGGGAAGGCCAGGTGGCCGGCTGGGCCAGGCCTAAGGCGCTGGGTGGGTGCTGGGGGGCACAGAGCACACCACACGCGCAGAGGACACACCCGGTTGCACCTGGGGAGGCACGCTGCAGCGGGGCTGGGGAGTCCCGGGATGGGAGAGTGCCCTGACGGACTTTGGCAAGGCCCTAGTGCCCCAGGCGTCTGGGCCCCTGGGCTGGGAGGCAGGCAGCAGGCTCAGGGCAGGCGGAGGGGGGAGCCGAGCCGCTTGCCAGGGCTGGGAAGCGCGCAGCAGGCTCTTGGGGCGGGGCGGCCAGCTGAAGCGGCAGGCAGGCGTCTACTGCCATACCACCCTGAACGTGCCCCATCTCCTCTGATCTCGGAAGCTAAGCAGGGTTGGGCCTGGTTAGTACTTGGATGGGAGACCGCCTGGGAATACCAGGTGCTGTAAGCTTTTTTTTCGCCCCCAAACGCTTGTCTTTGGCCTTCCTCTTTTCTCTCCCACTTCGGCCTCCCTCCCTCTCCCTTGGCCACCACCGCTCAGCGCCCTGGCCAATGCGGCGGCCTCCCAACAGTCACTGAACGCCTCAGCCCCTGAGCCTGGTCCCCTCATGCCCCTGACCCCATGACCCCTGGCCACCCCAGCCCCAGCATCGCAGGCCCCTGGCTCCAAAAGGGTGGCCCGCTGCACGGGTGGTCGGCCACAACCCTGCCTTTCCGCCTCCACGGCATGAGGCCCACCAGTGCCTCCCCCGGCCTTGGGGGGCTGCTGGCAGGGCGGGGCAGTCTTGGAAGGGGGCTTTGGGGCCAGAGGCAGGGAAAAGGGGACCGGGGTGAGGACCACGGCCATGGACGCGGGGAGGGGCGTTGGGGCCGCCGGAATGTGGGAGGAGGACGGGGAGGGGGGGCCGGGCCGGGGGTGTGGGGGGCAGGAGGCAGGAGTGGGCGTCGACCCGGGGCTTGGGCAACCTCTCCGTGGGCCTGTGCTCCTGAGGCCCTGGGCCCTGGATCCCCTAGCGAGGCCCTCGGGCTGCCCCCACCTCCCAAGCCCACCCACCCCCCCACCCCTCCCGGCGCCCCCGTGACCTGGGCCCCTCCTGCCCCTTCTCTCTACCGGGCCTGGGCTCCACTCAGGCTGGAAGGGCATTCCCTTCCCTCCCACCGACCACCTCCCCTTCGCCCCTGTGGCCCTGCAGCCGGGCTCAGGTGTCCAGGACGCGAGATGGCCGACCGCCCTGGATTTCCCTCGCTGTGGGCACCCGGATCCACGCTGCGACTCCCGGGAACAGCGAAGGCAACTGCGAGGCTGTCTCGCTCTGCAAGACCAGCGGCGGCCCACACCGGGCGAAGAGAGACGCCCCCCTGGCCCCCCGCCACACCCCACACCAGAGGACTAGACCAGAGATAGAAACCCTCACAGGCCCCCAGGCCAGATGGGGTGCTGGGCAGAAATGGGAGCGGAACGGGACTGCTGACACCTCGCCTGCAGGTCCTCGGGCTCCCCGGGCTCCTCCGGCAGCTCCGGGGCGCCGCTACCTAGGCCAAAGCCCGGCCCAAGCACGCCGGCCCTCCCTCCCGGGACAGGTGCCAGGCCATCGTAGCCTCCTGGGTGTGCGGTGTCTTGTCCGAGTGTGTGTGTGTGTGTGTGTGTCTGTGCGTGTGAGTGGGTGTGTGAGCGTTGCGTGCATCCGTGTATCCGACCAGGTCCCTGTCCGCATGCCAGTCAGGGTCACCGCGTCTGTCCTGGGGGCTGGGGGGAGGGTGGAGGGTCTGAGGGGCGTTTGCGGGTTGGAGAGTCTGTCTCTGGGGCTCTGCGTTCTTGCCGTCTGTGCAGAGGTCCCTCTGTCTGTGTCTGTCCCTGTGTATCGCTGGGTATGCGTGTGTCCGTGTAGGTGAGCCGGCCTGTCGTGTCTCTCGGTCAGGGCCTGGTGCGGGTGGGTGGTGAGGGGAAGCATGGTGGAGGAAGGGCCACGGGGCGGGGCTGCCACTTCTGGGCTGGTGTGTGGAGTCGCCCGTGTCCTCCTGGCCTCGGGTGGACTGGGAGAGCTGAGCCGAGCGGAGCCGAACGGAGCTGAGCAGAGCTAAGCAGAGCTGTCTGGAGGAGAGCAGAGGAGAGCAGAAGAGAGCAGAGGAGAGGAGAGGAGAGAAGACCAGGTGGCTGGCTGGGCCAGGCCTAGGGTGCTGGGTGGGCGCTGGGGGGTGCTGAACACACCCCGGGTGCGCCCCGTAGATGCACCTGGTTGCCACATGGGGAGGCCCGTTGTGGTGGGGCTGGGGAGTCCCGGGATGGGAGAGTGCCCAGACGGACTTTGGCGAGGCCCTGGTGCCACAGGCGTCTGGCCCGTGGGCGGGTGGGCTGGGAGGCAGGCAACAGGCCCAGGGCAGGCAGAGGGGGGAGCCGCGGCGCGCGCCGGGGGCCCGGGAAGCGCGCAGCAGGCTCTTGGGGTGGCCAGATGCCGCCATAGGTGTCTATTGCCATACCACCCTGAACACGCCCGATCTCGTGTGATCTCGGAAGCTAAGCAGGGTCGGGCCTGGTTAGTACTTGCATGGGAGGCCACCTGGAAATACGGGGTGCTGTAGGCTTTTTTTTTCACCCTCAAACGCTTGTCTTTGGCCTTCCTCTTTTCTCTTCCCCTTCGGCCTCCCTCCCTCTCCCTTGGCCACCCCGCTCGGTGCCCTGGCCAACGCGACGGCCTCCCAACAGTCCCTGAATGCCTCAGCCCCTGAGCTCAGTCCCCTCACGCCCCTGACCCCCTGACCCCTGGCCACCCAGTCGAGGGCCCCTGGCTCCAAAAGGGCGGCCTGCTTCAGGGACGGCCGGCCACAACCCTGCCTTTCCGCCTCCACAGCTCAAGGCCCACCCGGGCCTCAGCCGGGCTTGGGGGGCTGCTGGCAGGGTGGGGCAGTGTTGGAGGGGCCTCGGGGGCCAAAGGCAGGGAAAGGGGGACTGGAGTGAGGACCACGACCATGGACGCGGGGAGGGGTGTGGGGGAAATGATGGGAGTCTCCTTGCTGTGAGGAAAGAGAGATTGGAATTCAGGAAGGCTGGAGTGATGAAAAGGCCATGGGTTCCAGAGAGAAGCAAGTCAAGTAGAAAACAAGCTCTTGGAAATACATACTGGAATCCTCTTGAGTCCTTGCTCCATAGGAAGCAGTGTTTGTCTAAGAAAATGCTCCAGGTTCTAACAACGAGTCAAAGCATGGAACAAGATGGTTGCCAAAACTCCTACAAGGCTAGGGGTCAATTGATGGAAGAGTTCTTCTGGCTAAGTCAGAATATTCAGTAGAGACGCAGTAAGGAGCATGCGTTCGAAGCGGGATGAAATGATCCCTCCAAGAAAGCTGACTCTATAGATTCCCTAAACAAGGAGGAGAACAATTGTAATAAGGGTCAGAATTACCTCCTAATCTCTCACTACCTGTGTGACCGCCAGTAAAAGAATTCAGAGAGTAGCCTCCAAAGGACTCAGGTCATCGAAAGGAAGGCATATCAAAAGGGAAAGGGAAGAAGGAATAGACAGGAAAAAGAAAATACGCCTAGCGAGGTAGTAGACGTCAACTTTAACATTTCAACAATGACCTTCAGAGTGGACGACTGAAATTCTATTGAAAGAAAAGACCTCAATAAGTCAGTGAAAAATAAACACTACATAGAAGGAGGCAGAGGCTAGTATAGATTTTGTGGAAAGAAAAAGGATGGAAAGGGCTAGACCGTACCCAAACGAATCCTCAAAGGCTGCTTTTCCCAGGTCTTGAGAAGGGACAATGGAAAGACACCCAATCAATGAAGAGAAAAAGAAGACATTTCAGAACAACAAAGGATCCTATTACTTTATTTTTTGTTTTTTTTTATTTTTTTATTTTTCTAAACATATATTTTTATCCCCAGGGGTACATGTCTGTGAATCGCCAGGTTTACACACTTCACAGCACTCACCAAAGCACATACCCTCCCCAACGTCCATAACCCCACCCCCCTTCTCCCAACCCCCCTTCCCCCAGCAACCCTCAGTTTGTTTTGTGAGATTAAGAGTCACTCATGGTTTGTCTCCCTCCCAATCCCATCTTGTTTCATTGATTCTTCTCCTACCCAATTAAGCCCCCATGTTGCATCACCACTTCCTCATATCAGGGAGGAGTCCTTGTTGTATGATAGTTGTCTTTCTCCGCTTGACTTATTTCGCGAAGCATGATACGCTCTAGTTCCATCCATGTTGTCGCAAATGGCAAGATTTCGTTTCTTTTGATGACTGCATAGTATTCCATTGTGTATATATACCACATCTTCTTGATCCATTCATCTGTTGATGGACATCTAGGTTCTTTCCATAGTTTGGTATTGTGGACATTGCTGCTATAAACATTCAGGTGCACGTGCCCCTTTGGATCACTACATTTGTAACTTTAGGGTAAATACCCAGTAATGCAATTGCTGGGTCATAGGGCAGTTCTATTTTCAACATTTTTAGGAACCTCCATGCTGTTTTACAGATTGGTTGCACCAGATTGCATTCCCACCAACAGTGTAGGAGGGTTCCCCTTTCTCCACATCCTCGCCAGCATCTGTCCTTTCCTGACCTGTTGATTTCAGCCATTCTGACTGGTGTGAGGTGATATCTCATTGTGGTTTTGATTTGTATTTCCCTGATGCCGAGTGATATGGAGCACTTTTTCATGTGTCTGTTGGCCATCTGGATGTCTTCTTTGCAGAAATGTCTGTTCATGTCCTCTGCCCATTTCTTGATTGGATTATTTGTTCTTTGGGTGTTGAGTTTGCTT